>NW_012101675.1:60121-74066 GCF_000951045.1 Mandrillus leucophaeus | reverse complement strand
CTCAGAAGTCTGAGGATGAAAAGGCTTAGAAATGAGAGAAGAAGAGATTTGGTGTGCATCTCACTCACCCTTTCTTAAGCCCCATGTTGGGTGCTAAACTGTTGTAGGACTTTCTCCTTAGTTCACCTAAAAATGGGGTCCTTGTCACACAGCCATGAAAGATTAGGCTTGCAGACACCTTAAAGGGCAAGAAAAATGGAATTTATCGGGCAAAAAGGAAAACAAAGGGAAACAGAGAGTCTCAGCAAAGCCAAAGTCCTGCTAGCTGGCTTCCTGCCTCATAGATTGAATCCTAGGTACCACTCTGGAACAGGGGAGATCAGGCTCCTCCCTGTGGCAAACAGTGTGAACTTCCTGAGGCTCCACCCATTGCACACTCCTCCCAGTGTGCAGGCCAGTTGGAGGTTCTCTGCGGACCTCTTTATACTTGCTGTCTCATTCCTGAAATGAGGCCAGTACACCAGGAGCAGGAGGAGGGAAGGGAGGAGCAGTTAGAATAAAGAATAAACAGAAAAAGGAGGAGGAACAATTTCAGCAGCATTTTTCATTTTAAAAGTCACTTTATACAATTTTACATTTTCCTTTTGCAAAGAAATAACTTTGTCAGAATCTCTTTTAGAAACTTCTAAGTATCATTGAAAATAGCTCTCCTCGTTACTTTATTTTAGAGCTAGCTTTTTAAAATTGAGAACACAGATAAACCAGTTGAGGTGTTTTAAAAGTACACTATTTCAACCATTGTAATTTGGGGTCATCTTTAGTTTTGTGTGACTAGTTTTTTAAATGGTAGCATGAAGAGGCACCATAAGCATTAAATATAAATCCAGCTGGTGTTTCTAATGGTGGGTCACTCTTTAAGGACAAAGTCTAGGTTTTAGAGATAGTTGTCCATAAATTTTGTTTTCCTTCCCGAATAACCAGAAACCTAGTGGGACACATAGAGAGCCTTTTATTATTTTGGTCACTCAAGAAGATTTTAGATTTGTCAGTTTTTAAAATTACAAGTTTTCCACTTAAGCCACAAAGATTCACTCCCTCTTTTCAAAGACCAAAGTTTAAACTATAGAAAAAGTTGAAAAACTCCAACTAGTAGTTCAAAATAACATCAGAGAAAATGAAAGTCACAGATCTGAGGTCAGCAGATCTCTAGAGAATAACAAATGAAACTCTTACCTTTTATAGAGCTTCACTTCCAACCTCAACTAGTTAAGAATATGTATGAATTGAATAAAGTCTTAATCCACAATCAAGACAGGTGGATTCGCATCCCAACAGGGGCCTTACCAGAGATTCCTGCTGACTTTGGCAAGGTTGGGTGAAGGAGGACTTACCGGTAGCGTTGGTACCAAAGTGCCAATTGCTGGTAAAGTGGTGGTGGGGCTCTCTGGAGGTCCACTTCCGATCTCATCTAGGGTGCCAAAATGTTAACCTTAAATAACTAGATTCAGAAAATGTGATTCATTATAGAGTTTATTCAAGCCTGAATCTATGTGGAAGCATAGTTAGAAGCTGCCCTGAATATATCCTCTGATTAGCATCAGTTACAAGTGAATTGTAAAGGAAGGAAGAGGCGACTTCTAAGTTGTTTACCAATAACTTGTAGTAAAATAACAAAAGCTATTGATTAGCTATATATTGTTCTTTTTATCAGAAATTCCAGGAACTGGAAGATAATGGGTAAGGCAGCTAGTCAGGAACAAAAATGCCTGTAAACATAGCCCTTGGGTGTGGGTGCATAGGAGGGAAAGTGTGATTAAGTCCCATACTCTTGTCTTCTTGAGCCTGGTAAGTTTTGCATACCTCACCTAGCTCAGTCTGCTCTGAGCTATTTTTCTCCTATCACTGATAAGTTTTATTTTACTTTATGATGCTTGTATATAGACATAATTCAAATGGGAAAAGCATGGAAAAGAAAAATTAACATTTTACCATTTCATTTCAATTGGAACTAATTATTTAGTAGAATTTTCTGTTATTTTGTAGCTCTTTAATTTGCTTTGGGAGTTCATGCTCTATTAATTGCTCTCTTCACATTTTTACTGGCATTGATGCTTTCCAGATGTCGTATTTTTGTTTAAAATGTTAACATTGATTACTTTTCCTTTGACTTAGATTTGTGGTATTGTTTACCATAAATTGTGTAGAACATCCTTGTTTAATTTTATGTAGTTGCTTTAGAAACAATATAATGATGATCACTAAAATAATAACATTTATCTAACCAAGCTGTTCTTATCGTAGGCATTCTTTGAATGTGTAATTTAGATGATTCTACTTTTACCCTTTCTGCTATACTTTGAACATCTTCTATTTTTCCTATTACTGAATAGATTCTTATTTTCTTGAGAGGCCTGATTTTCCTTTTGTTTATTTGTTGTTGCCTCTAATAAAACTTTTTTTTTTTTTAAGAAAAATTAGATGACAGAATCACTATAGTCCCTTAGATCTTAAATATTGTACCACTTTTAAAAATAAATACTTTAAAATCTAAAATCTTGATTAAATATCATTAAAACAATCTTTCAAAATCAATTTACCTACCATTGTGATGCAGGTTGATTTCAGTTTGCATATTCTGCATCCATATGCTCATGTATCATTTAATTGTAATGGAATTATATACTCAACTGTTGGTGATATATTTTTTGTATGTAAAGCAAAATACTACCTCTACTAATAGAGATCTAACTAAAAACAGAAATGTTACCCACAATTCTTTCACCCCAGCAAAGGTGTCCCCTTTAGTTTTTATATATACATATGCACAATTTATAAATTATGATTATTTGTACCTAATTTATTTTCTTTCATAGTGAATGAGCTTCACTGGGAGTGTATAGACTCCTAGAGCTTATTACCTTATGCTCTAGCAGTGGCATATTGTTCCTTTCTGATTGCTGGGCTACCCATATACTTATACCTGCCGGGAGCTAGTTGAATACAGGAAGGCAAGGGGCATGGCTGGGGGGTGGCTGGGTCCTTTCCTTTGAAGCGGGAAAGGAGTACTGATGCTCCATCTGTTGATAGGTCTTTCTATTCCTCACTGTGGACCCATTCCTGTTGGTGCCATTGTGAATACTCTTACAAGAAAATCTTCTTTTCACTCAGAGCAAGCCTTATCTACAAATTACCTATCTTTTCAACAGAAGATAATGAGACTGTTGCCTGAATGTATAGGCCGTTTCTTTACTTTCTTAATGTTACTATCTGCCTAGACATAAATGCTTCCGAAAACCTTGGCTATAAACTAGCATGTTGGACATAGCAATTTTATGAGCATAAAGGCTTTAATTTTCTTTAAAAACAGAATCTTAATCTGTGCCAATGTGATTTCTGCCACTAGGTAAATTATAGGTTCATTTTTGTGCTATGTTCTTAGACTATATGGTATACATTACCTGAATCCAGAGATGGATTAATTGTGACTTTGAGATGTTTATAATTTCTGAGTGCTTTTAACAAGAATGAGAGACAGTACTTAGTCTATCTGTTCAACAGAAGATAATGAGATTGTTGCCTGAATATATAGGCTCTTTCTTTACTTTCTTCTTAATGTTACTATCTGCCTAAACATAAAGGCTTCCCAAAACCTTGGCTTTAAACTAGCGTGTTGGACATAGCAATTTTATGAGCATAAAGGCTTTAATTTTCTTTAAAAACAGAATCTTAATCTATGCCAATGTGATTTCCCTCACTAGGTAAATTATAGGTTCATTTTTGTGCTGTGTTCTTAGGCTACATGGTATACATTACCTGAATCCAGAGGTGGATTATTTGTGACCTTGAGATGTTTATAATTTCTGAGTGCTTTTAACAAGAATGAGAGATGGTACTTAGTCTGATGGCTGAAGGTTCAGATGTCTTTCTTTCAGTTAGCAGTTGAGAAAGTGCACTAGTCAAGTGAACAATTTTCTGTATCCATTTCGTGGTAAATTATCATGATTATTGTATATTTTCTAGCTTTTGAGTAGCTGACTCTGCTAATACCTTTGAGTAGTTTCCAAGGTTGAAAAGTAGAAATGATCTGCTTATAGTCCAGATAATAAGGCAAGAATATCATCTACCTGGGAGAAAGTAAAGGATTAGGAATTTCAGCATGGAACCTAGCTGAATATTCGTGGAGTGGATGGCTTTGGAGTATGTGAACATTATCTTCTTTCCTTGAGGGTTTGGGGGTATGATCATTTGAGAAAAAAATGTGTGATGAAACATTAGCATAAGGAATGAAGTTTGGATTTATGGTCATCTAATTAGACATATTTCTTAATAACTAGAATCTATTGACAAATGGCTACCACCTGAGTATTAGTGACACTTAGTTGTTTGGATCATATACACATCAATTAGTTGGACTGAGTGCTGGAGGTAAGGGTGGGAATATCCTGTGACTTTTCAAGTTCTTCTGTATTTATTGTCAAAGGTACTTTATTCCCTCTTGTTCCCCCAGCAAAAAGATTTACAAGTAGTAAAGTATGGTACTTCACATAAAATAATGAAAATTAGATTAAGCACTGCTTCTTCGTTTGTTTAGAGTTTTTCTTTGTTTATCTTTGTGAAAATGACTGAATTTGATGGGTTTTTATTTTTTCTTTTAGGCTCAGTTTATGAACCTCTTAAAAGCATTAATCTTCCAAGACCTGATAATGAAACTCTCTGGGATAAATTGGACCATTATTACAGAATTGGTGAGCAAAACCTGAGGAAAACATGTCCTTAGGTATCTGCGATTAGTATTCCCTTTGCCCTAGTTAAATCGTGTACATTATATGGATGATATTGTTCTGTCATTGGGATGTTGGGGTACTTTCAGTGCTTAAGTAGCTGTGTATTCCAATTGTATGTCAATACCAGGACTATAAAAGGAATCTGGCAGCTCATATCTGGCCCTTGAATAATTTTAAAACTGTCACCAATATCTTCTGTGTTTTTTAAACCTTACTAAAAGTTACCAGATTTGAGACCTTGAAGATGTTTTTTGATTAATACACAAATATTTCACATAAGTATTAATTTGCTTATTTACCTAAATGTGGTTCCCAGATAGTCCTGAACTTTTTATATCCATTTCTAATTCATTGAGATACAAGAGATAATCACAGGTTAGTATTATTAATATCAGGGCCCTGGTGTTTTGTTTATTTTGTTTTTCCAGGACCAGCCTTACAAATTTTGTTTTTCAATGTGAGTAAGCAGCTTTCAGATATGTGTATGTGGGCCTCCTCTTTGTTTGTCAGACCATATATTAGAATGCATATTAATCTTTTTGTCAGTTTACATTTTATGCCATTTTACTTGTACTAGTATGGCAGAAAACATAAAATTTGATTTCTCTCCCTCTAAGATAATGGACTTTTCATCTATTTCAACTTCATATAAAACTTCAATCTCACTTATTTTGGTCAAGATTCTTGCATGCATTAAGTTGCCCATTTTATTATCTTTTTGGCAATAACTAGCTAAAGAGAACTTTTTTAAATGTAAATTGTGTACTTTGAACTCTTAGGACTAATTCTTTACACTGGGAAAAATAATAAATACCCTGGTTTTCTGAAAGAAATGATTATGATAAGATCAATTTAGAGGCCGGGCACAGTGGCTCACGCCTGTAATCCCAACACTTTGAGAGGCGGAGGCGGGCGGATCACAAGGTCAGGAGTTTGAGACCAGCCTGACCAACATGAAGAAACCCCGTCTCTGCTAAAAATACAAAAATCAGCCATGTGTGGTGGTGTGCTCCTGTAATCCCAGCTGCTCAGGAGGCTGAGGCAGGAGAATCACCTGCACCCAGGAGGCAGAGGTTGCAGTGAGCTAAGATTGTGCCACCGCACTCCAGCCTGGATGACAGAGTGAGACTCCGTCTCAAAAAAAAAAAAAAAGATAAATTTAGTCTGAGAAAAGCAAAAAGAAAGTTTAATTCTTTAAATCTCTGTGACAGAACAGAATGTTTTCGACCTTTGAAAAACTATCCCAAAAAGTAGATAACATGGCTGGGTGTGATCTCTCATGCCTATAATCCTAGCACTTTGGGAGACCAAGATGGGAAGATTGCTTCAACCCAAGAGTTTGAGACCAGCTTGGGCAACATAACAAGCCCTCCTTCTCTACAAAACGTTTAAAGATTAGCCTGGCGTGGTGGTGATTGCTTGTAGACCCAGCTACTTGGGAGTCTAAGTTGGGAGGATCACTGAAGCCCAGGGGTTAGAGGCTGCAGTGAGCTTATGATCATGCAACTGCTCTCCAACCTGGGTTATAGAGCGAGACCCTGTCTCAAAACAAAAAGGTAGTTGCCAATCTAGATAGGGTTAGTGTAATGCATTTTAGGAAAAGCATTACCCATCCATTTATAGTTAGATAGCAATAAAACAGCTTTTAGTAAATGTAATTTTAGTGTGTGTGTTTTCCTATTTTAAAGCCCATTTATAAAAGATAATAAAATGTTAATTTCAGACTTATTTAAGTAAAATGTTCATAAAAAATTATTTATTTGCTGCTGTGTTCATGTTATATATGGATGGAATTCAGTTTTAAAATGTTAAACATTTTCCTAATCTGTACAATAAAGTAAAATGAATCCTGTACACTCCTCTGAAGACCAGGCACAATTTAGCCATCAGTGAAACACAGGATTCCAGCCTGTTCTGTGATCTTCCCCTCGCCCTTCCTACATTGTTGATCATTTATTGTAGCAGTTGAGGTGGCTTTGTGATTTACTAAATGTATGCTACTCTTTCTTGTGCATTTGCTTTAAGTTTACCTATTGAACTGATTTTTAAAAATTATTATACTTAGTCTTTTGCTTGATCTCTTTTTCCCTCTGTACCTGATGTTGTCCTAATAAGATTTCTAACACACATTGACATTACCAGGGATGTGCTAAAGGCTTTTTAAGTCCTAATTAGCTAAGTCTTTTCCTAAAAACTGGAAAGATTTCTTTGTGTAGGGTGGATTCCCGCTAAGGCTGGAATGACATGTTGTTGTTTCCACATCTTCAGAAGTATTATACTATAGCAAGTTTAGAAACAAAGTTGTCAGAAATGGGATGAGGAAACCAAAGAAGATTAAAACATTTAGCCCAAGGGAAGTCGCTGGCTGTACAGTTCATTCTTTGTCTTGTCCTCAATTGCAGTCAAGTCAACATTGCTGCTGTATCAAAGTCCAACTACCGGTCTCTTTCCCACTAAAACATGTGGTGGTGACCAGAAGGCCAAGATCCAGGACAGTCTATACTGCGCTGCTGGGGCCTGGGCTTTGGCTCTTGCATACAGGTGAGCTGGTGTGTGCTCTCCTAGTAACTTTGAGAATGGATAATAGGGTTTTGTAGGACCAAGACTAATTGAGCAGCCATCTTTTGGCTCTGCTGCTGACTTACTGTGCAACCTATGGCTGCTCACATCCCTTTTTAGGCCTTCAAACATTTTCATTTTCTTTTTCTTTTTCTTTTCTTTTTTTTTTTTTTTTTCTGAGATGAGGTCACCCAGACTGCAGTTCTGCGGCATGACCTTGGCTCACTGCAACCTCTGCCCCCTGGGTTCAAGCAATTCTCCTGCCTCAGCCTCCAAGTAGCTGGGATTACAGGCATGCACTACCACGCCTGGCTAATTTTTGTATTTTTGATAGAGATGGGGCTTCTCCATGTTGGCCAGCCTGGTCTCGTAATCCTGACCTCAAGTGATCCGCCAGCCTTGGCCTCCCAAAATGCTGGGATTACAGGTGTGAACCACCATACCCGGCCTAAACCATTTCATTTTTCTAAAAGCTTATATCAGACCAGTTCTAAGATTTTATGACTTTGTGAACAAAACTTTTTGTCTCTAGGTTTCTAAATCAGCATTATTAGTCATTGGTAGAATGAACTACCTACACACTCTCATTGTGTTGATTGATTTCAATCAGGGAGAGAACTGATGATGACTAAATTTTGCAGGTAATAAAATTAGAGCCCTGAGTCCTTAACAAATTTGTTCCAAATGATGCAACTCGTTAATGATAGAGCCAGGGTCAGAATTCTTTTCCCTTACCCAGTTTCCGGTTTTATCACTGCACTTCAGCAAAGTATCTGTTATTAGGTCTGGTCGTAAGTGAAAAAATTGTGTAAAGTAAAAAAAGAAATAGTTTGACATTACAGAATTTCTCCTTTATTTCATTATATGTAGAAAGCACTGAATGTGGATGCTAACACATAGTCAGTGGTAATACATTTTAACCATAATTAAGATTAGTAAGATTAACTTTCTGAATATTAATTTTCTGAAAGTGACCCATAGTTATGTTTCTGATTTAAAAATTGTATCTTTCACATGAACATGATTTAGCTGTTTGAAATTACTGATGTGTTGGATTTTAAAATGAAAAACACTGAGATCATATGCAGTAGTCTTCTTTAGCACACTTGAATGCTGACATCACTAAAAGCATTTCCTTAAATATTCTAGGTAAGGACAATATGGCTTTATTAAATGTAAAACTGCTACTGATCTTAGGAGTACAGGGAGCATCAGTAGCACCTTCACCAAGTGGTAAAGCCAATAATGAGACAGACTGATGTTAATTGCTGTTCCTGGTTTGACACAATGGGAAATACACCTTGTGCTAACATCTTACCAAGTTATCTAACATGAGTCTACATATGAACAAAAAATTGGACAAAGCTGAATTGTGGCTATTTATAAGACAACTTGCCTGGGCTCTAAAAATGTCAGTACTACAGATGACTAGGAAATAGGTATGAGGATGGCTAGGTTAAAAGAGACTAAAGAAATACAACAGCCAAATGCAATACATGATCCTTAATTGGATCATGCATTTAAAAATACTGTAAAGTAGGCTGGGCGCGGTGGCTCAAGCCTGTAATCCCAGCACTTTGGGAGGCCGAGACGGGCAGATCACGAGGTCAGGAGATCGAGACCATCCTGGCTAACCCAGTGAAACCCTGTCTCTACTAAAAAATACAAAAAACTAGCCGGGCGAGGTGGCGGGCGCCTGTAGTCCCAGCTACTCAGGAGGCTGAGGCAGGAGAATGGCGTAAACCTGGGAGGCAGAGCTTGCAGTGAGCTGAGATCCGGCACACTGCACTCCAGCCTGGGCGACAGAGTGAGACTCCGTCTCAAAAAAAAAAAAAAATACTGTAAAGTTCATTTTTGGGGCACTTCAACATTTGAGCCAAGACTATGTATTAGATCTTATAGTATCAGTATTAAATTTCTTAGGTATTATAATGGTATTATGGTTATGTAGGTGAATCTTGTTTTCTAGAGATACTTCCGAAGTGTGTAGGAGTGAAGGGTCATGATGTTCGTAGCTTACTTTCAAACAATGAAGAAAATGTAATAGAGAATGCAAGCTAATGTTAAGATGGTGAATCTAAGTTATAGCATCCTTTTAACTGTTTTGTAGATTCGAAATTTGATTTTTTTTTTTTTCCCAGAATGCTTCTAAATCAGATAGAGACTTTAAAGTCCTTACTTTGCAGGCACACTGTCTATGTAGAATATGCCTCTATTAAAACACTTATGTCTGACCTCAATGGGAAAAGTACTGTATAGAGCAAATTCATGCTAATTTTTGTGCAGTGCCAGCATGAAAAAGAAGGTATGATGTGCTAATGATGAATAACTTACTTTTTACTGACATTCGCCATACTGTGTCAAAATAATAATCATTCTTCCCAATAGTGAATGGTATATGTGATCTATGATTTAACTGGGAGGCAATTATAGTATACTTTTTAAGGAGAGAAGTGATACTTTTTAATGATGTGAGAGTGATTATCAGATATTTTTAGTTAAGATTAAGTGAAACAATGAATAAGTCACTTTTATGTTTTAGTAGTGGTTGACTCTCATCCACCTTTGAAAAGTTACTGATCTATAATAAAAAGCAACTTGTGGACAGAGGTAACATCTTAACCTAGTTTAATAGTTAGATTTTAGCTGTTCTTTATTTTTAAAAGCAAGAGATGTAAAATACTCTCAATTGATTTTAAATTAAAACCAGAGAATATAAAACTTTATGCCAAAATACATCATGTATCATCCGGGATATGTGCTTAGTTGAAGGCATCCTTGACTGTGACTAAATGCCTGCCCTGACGGTGTTGAACATACTGCAGAGCAAAGAAAGCCAGCACCTACCTTAACTTGTAGCTGCTACTTACATCCAAGTGGCCATTGCATAACCTACAGGGATAGGTAATAAAAACTGGCTTTATTTCATAACAGTGAGTTTAAAACAATCTGTTGCTGGATTTTTTTCCAATGGAAATATTCTTTAAAGTTTTAGCCAAATCACTGTAGAAATATTGTATACTATTTTTAAAAGGAGTTGGCTTACCTCCTTGAAAGAAGGAAAAATCTACCTAAGTTTCATCATAGGATTTTTTTTTTCATTGCAGCATTTCTACTTTTGCTGGGAAAATGGAGTTTCACTGTGACAGAATTGGTAGATGTTACCAGAACACAGGATTAGCCAGATAGTTAAATACTTAATTATCAGAAGTTCTGCTTCCTTTTCAAATGCATTTCCAATTTGTTTCATGAGTTATCTCTCTCACCCAGGCGCATTGATGATGACAAGGGAAGGACCCATGAGCTGGAGCACTCAGCTATAAAATGCATGAGAGGAATTCTCTACTGCTATATGCGTCAGGCCGATAAGGTAAAACACTGTGGTGTGGATGGGAATTCTCCTATCATTCTGAAGGATTAATTTAACTAGTATAGCAATGGCTTCTTCTGAAGAAGAATGTGTACTTTTCAAAGGGAAAGCCACATCCTAGGGCGGACTAGATAGGTTAAAACAGCCTTTGCCATTCTAGCCCAGGGTTTGAAATCCTGAGATTGAAGGAACAAACACCTTAAGCGAGAGGTGATTGAGAATTGTTATTTAGACTTTGATTTGTTTGCGTTTTGCATCTGGTGTTGCTTGATAAAGACCCAGTTTCTCAGGAACCTCACAATATCAATAATTCTAACCAGTATTTTATTAGTTAAAGAATATCCTTGTCAGAATTACTTTTAGACATGTGAATTGCTCTGGCTTAAGTGAACTTTAGTTTAAAAATGTAACACTTCGTTCATTTACATACAAAGAGACTAGGAATTATAGGCTTAGAAAACAGCTTTACAGGCCGGGTGTGGTGGCTCTTGCCTGTAATCCCAGCAGTTTGGGAGGCTGAAGCAGGCAGATCACGAGGTCAAGAGATCGAGACCATCCTGGCCAACATGGTGAAACCCCATCTCTACTAAAAATACAAAAATTAGTCAGGCATGGTGGTGCGCACTGGTTTTCTCAGCTACTCGGGAGTCTGAGGCAGGAGAATCACCTGAATCCGAGAGCAGGGGAGGTTGCAGTGAGCCTTGATCATGCCAGTGCACTCCAACCTGGGGACAGAGCGAGTCTCCATCTCAAAAAACAAAAAGAAAACAGCTTTAGAGGAATATGTGGAAATTAAAGAAAATAATATACATAACATTTTAAAAACTATAAAGCTCTATACAAATATAACGGCTATTCCGTTACTTATCTACATCTCCGTGATCCCAGGTCCTAATATAGTAAGTGCCCATAGGTATACATCAATGCATCATGGGTCCCTAAGACCACCCGCAGGTTTGATGCTTCACTAGGAGGACTCACATGACTCAGCAGATGATCGTAATTGTGGCTATGGTTTATTACACGAGAGGAGACAAAGCATAATCAGCAAAGGGTGAAGGTGCAAGGAACACAGTCTGAAGGAAGCCAGATGCCAGCACCTAGGAGTCCTCCCCAGTGGGGTCACACAGATGCACTTCATTCCCCCAGTAACGGATTGTGACTAATTGTAACATGTGTAAAATGTCTATCAGGGAAGTTCAATAGAAGCTTGAGGTTTTTATTGCCCAAGGTTTTTATTGATGGTTGGCCATGTAGGTATCCTCTGTCTAGCACTCACCAAAGTTTCAGACATCCAGAAGGAAACCAGGTGTGTAGTATCAACCACGTTGTTAATGTAAACACTTTAGGTATAGTGAGCCACTCTTGTGAGGGAATAGTGGAAACCCTTTCATAATCCGAGTATCCACCTATCAGCCAAGGGGCAACCTTACAAACAGTTCTTTCTGAGGTTAGCAGTCTCAGGCCTACTATATTAACTCTTTTCGGGACAGTCAACATAAATGAATGTACTGGTTTCCAGTCTGTTTCCAGCTGTGTGATGTTGGACAAATTATTTAATTTCCATGTGCCTCTGTTTTTTCCATCTGTTAAATACGGATACCAACAATACCACCCTTATTAAGTTTTGTAAGGATTAAGAAATAAAGCACGTGCGAGTCAGTGTTTTGCAAGAAAGCTGCCTTGGCGCAGTGAAGGTGAAGGCCGGCGCGCTCGCCGGCCGAGGTGGGATCCCGAGGCCTCTCCGGTTCCCTGAGGGCGCACCACTGGCCCATCTCACCCAGGGCAGTGCCCCGGAGGTGGAGCACCAGGGCACTTGTTAGGATCTGAAAGATAGTGAACTGTGCCTGGTCAGGGCAAAGCTGGAGGAAACTAGTGGAAGTCCCTAGCGGTCCTGACGTGTAAATCAATCGGTCATTAGACCTGGGTATATATGGGTGAAAGACTGATGGAACCATCTAGTAGCTAGTTCCCTCTGAGGTTTCCCTCGGGATGGCTGGCACTCTTCCAAAACCCACCCCACGTGGTTTCATCCATAAAGCAAATGATTGGAGGTTTTAGGACCCGAAGGAGCTCCACCTACTCTCACACTTTAAATGGGTAAGAAGCCCGGCTTGCTGGTGCGTGGAGCTGGGTATGGAATGCGAGTGCCTAGTGGGCCACTTCTGGTAAGCATACCTGGCACTGTGGGATGAACTGAATGCCGGATTAAGGTGCTCAATGCCCACACACTCATCAGATCCTGGAAAAGGTTTTGGTTGATACAGGAGGAGGGTGGCCACGGAAATCAGAATGGGTGGGGGTGGAGAAGGGCAGATAATGTATAGAGAGAACATGGTGTCTGCCCCCATACCACCCTGAACGCCCTATCTCATCTGATCCCAGAAGTAAGCAGGGTCAGGCCTGGTCAGTACTTGGATGAAAGAGAGCACATAGCACAAGGGCTGGTATCAGGTGAACATACAGTAAATATTTGTGTCGTTATCATTGGTAGTTTTCCCTCTCCCTTCTAAACTATGTGTTTCAGATGCATTTCCAACTTCTATCTTTTAGCAGAGATGCACACAGGGAAATTTGCAGGCAGTTTTGATCACTTAATATTTTGTATTTTTTTATCACATGAATGTATTGTTTTAATCTACACTTGAAAATAATAGGCCAGGCACGGTGGCTCACTCTTAAAATCGTAGCACTTTGAGAGGCTGAAACGGGTGGCTCGCTTGAGGCCAGGAGTTCGAGACCAGCCTGGCCAACATGGTGAAACTCCGTCTCTACCAAAAATACAAAAATTTGCTAGATTTGGTGGCACGTGCCCATAGCCACAGCTGCGCAGGAGACTGAGGCACAAGAATCACTTGAACCCTGGAGGGGGAGGTTGCAGTGAGCTGAGATTACTCCATTGCTTTCTAGCATAGGCAGCAGAGGGGAAACTCTGTCTCAAAAAAAAAAAAGGAAAAAGAAAAGAAAAAGAAAATAATAGGCTGGGCATGGTGGCTTACGCCTGTAATCCCAGCACTTTGGGAGGCTGAGGCAGGCAGGTCACGAGGTCAGGAGTTCGAGACCAGCCTGGGCAACAGAGTGAGACTCCGCCTCAAAAAAAAAAAAATAATAGAAAGAGTGATAACAAATCTTCTTCTTCAGGCCTGTAATTCAAGTCAAAATAAAAAAAAAATCATTAATATTCTGCCACCAGAATATGGCAACAAGAAAATGTTATAGAGAAAAAGTAAATAGAGACATATGAAAAGCCTTTAATTTGTCTACTGAGATTTGACTGTACAAATCAATATTG
>NW_012101675.1:53908-60071 GCF_000951045.1 Mandrillus leucophaeus | reverse complement strand
CCGGAGGTGGAGCACCAGGGCACTTGTTAGGATCTGAAAGATAGTGAACTGTGCCTGGTCAGGGCAAAGCTGGAGGAAACTAGTGGAAGTCCCTAGCGGTCCTGACGTGTAAATCAATCGGTCATTAGACCTGGGTATATATGGGTGAAAGACTGATGGAACCATCTAGTAGCTAGTTCCCTCTGAGGTTTCCCTCGGGATGGCTGGCACTCTTCCAAAACCCACCCCACGTGGTTTCATCCATAAAGCAAATGATTGGAGGTTTTAGGACCCGAAGGAGCTCCACCTACTCTCACACTTTAAATGGGTAAGAAGCCCGGCTTGCTGGTGCGTGGAGCTGGGTATGGAATGCGAGTGCCTAGTGGGCCACTTCTGGTAAGCATACCTGGCACTGTGGGATGAACTGAATGCCGGATTAAGGTGCTCAATGCCCACACACTCATCAGATCCTGGAAAAGGTTTTGGTTGATACAGGAGGAGGGTGGCCACGGAAATCAGAATGGGTGGGGGTGGAGAAGGGCAGATAATGTATAGAGAGAACATGGTGTCTGCCCCCATACCACCCTGAACGCCCTATCTCATCTGATCCCAGAAGTAAGCAGGGTCAGGCCTGGTCAGTACTTGGATGAAAGAGAGCACATAGCACAAGGGCTGGTATCAGGTGAACATACAGTAAATATTTGTGTCGTTATCATTGGTAGTTTTCCCTCTCCCTTCTAAACTATGTGTTTCAGATGCATTTCCAACTTCTATCTTTTAGCAGAGATGCACACAGGGAAATTTGCAGGCAGTTTTGATCACTTAATATTTTGTATTTTTTTATCACATGAATGTATTGTTTTAATCTACACTTGAAAATAATAGGCCAGGCACGGTGGCTCACTCTTAAAATCGTAGCACTTTGAGAGGCTGAAACGGGTGGCTCGCTTGAGGCCAGGAGTTCGAGACCAGCCTGGCCAACATGGTGAAACTCCGTCTCTACCAAAAATACAAAAATTTGCTAGATTTGGTGGCACGTGCCCATAGCCACAGCTGCGCAGGAGACTGAGGCACAAGAATCACTTGAACCCTGGAGGGGGAGGTTGCAGTGAGCTGAGATTACTCCATTGCTTTCTAGCATAGGCAGCAGAGGGGAAACTCTGTCTCAAAAAAAAAAAAGGAAAAAGAAAAGAAAAAGAAAATAATAGGCTGGGCATGGTGGCTTACGCCTGTAATCCCAGCACTTTGGGAGGCTGAGGCAGGCAGGTCACGAGGTCAGGAGTTCGAGACCAGCCTGGGCAACAGAGTGAGACTCCGCCTCAAAAAAAAAAAAATAATAGAAAGAGTGATAACAAATCTTCTTCTTCAGGCCTGTAATTCAAGTCAAAATAAAAAAAAAATCATTAATATTCTGCCACCAGAATATGGCAACAAGAAAATGTTATAGAGAAAAAGTAAATAGAGACATATGAAAAGCCTTTAATTTGTCTACTGAGATTTGACTGTACAAATCAATATTGCAAAGGTTTTTCAGATGCTTGAAATGAAGTAGTATGTCACAAATTGACATACTGGAATTAAACTAGTATGTCATATGTTATGTTGAAATAATTGTGATTAAAGTTAATTTTTTCCTAAGTGTGAGATGTTATTGTTTATTTCATTTGTATCATTTCATAAATGCATAACGTCTTTATTAATTCAACTTTTCTCTCTAGGACACACTGTGAAAATCATGGTTTTCATGGGTTTGCCAAACAAGCTGACAAAGTAGAATTATCAGAAGGAAGTCTAATAATGTATTAGTTTAAGGCAGGGGTTTCCAATCTTTTGGCTTCCCTGAGCCACATGGGAAGGAGAAGAATTGTCTTGGGCCACACACAAAATACACTAACACCAACTGTAGCTGATGAGCTTAAAAAAAATTACAAAACAAATCTCATAATGTTTTAAGAAAGTTTACGAATTTGTGATGGACTACATTCAAAGTTGTGAGTCTGTGAGTTGGACAAGCTTGGATTAAGGTTTTTTCCTTGTGGCATGGTTAGCCAGTTGCTTTTTTTACTGTTGTTTGGCCGGTTTTTTGAGACAGGGTCTCTCTGGGTCGCCCGGGCTGGAATGCAGTAGTGTAATCACAGCTCACTGCAGCCTTGACGTCCCAGGCTCAATCAACCCTCCCACCTCAGCCTCCCAAGTAGCTGGGGCTACAGGCGTACACCAACACACCCAGCTAATTTTTGTATTTTTTGTAGAGACAAGGTTTCTCCATGTTTCCCCAAGCTGGTTTTGAAATCCTGGGCTCTAGCAATCCTTTCACCTAAGCCTCCCAAAGTGCAAGGATTACAGGCGTGAGCCACCATGCCAGGCCAACTTAAGCTATTTTAAATTCCTTAAATTATAAAGGATTATCATTTTTTTTCCTATGTAGCTATGATGTGTAGACCATTAGCACCTGGCCATTAGCCAATTGTTAGTGGCTTTTCTGCTGAGATTTGACTTTACAAAGGTGTTTTGACTTTATAATGGCATTTCTTACTCAATGTTACTAACTAGCATCATAATTGTAATATGTTTTCTTCTAATACAGTTTGAGTATGACCTAAGGTTGTTTTTGTTTTTTAATTTTAAAAATAGAGACAGGGTCTCAATATGTTGCCCAGGCTGGTCTCGAACTCCTGGGCTCAAGCAATCCTCCCACCTCGGCCTCCGAAAGTGCTAGGATTACAGGCATGAGCCACCATGCCTGACCAAGTTAAGCTATCTTAAATTCTGTAAATTACAAGGGATTATCATTTCTTTCCTGTGTAGCTATGATATAGACCATTAATGTAACTATGAATTGTAAGGAGTATATTATTCTAGTGCATATGAGTGTGAGGGACTGACTCAGGGAGATTGAAGCATGCACCTAGCTCAAAGCCTCTCACCATACCTTCACATCTTATTGCTGCTCACTGTTCTTTTCCTCCAGTCTTGGCCATTTCCTTTACAATACTGTTGCAAGAGGGAATATAAACGTATCTTAAAATGTGAAATATTTCTCTGTTGGTCTTCCCTTGAAACTAAAGCAAAGCACATTTGTAGTGTTCATTCACCGTTTGACCTCTAGCCTCATGTTATCTTTTGAAGTAAAACCATGACCTAGAAAGTCTCCCTTCTCCACTTCTATTGATTTCTCATCATAAAACACGCTTCCTGATGTATTTTCTAAAAATACTAGCTAAAAGATATTTTAAGTTGATTATGAATTTGAGTGAATACGTGAACTTTTTCTTGATTTATTTACAGAATTTAGAGCAGTCTGTTTTCTGGTTTTTATTGCCTTGACATTATCTTAATGCCTGCTTGTTACTATCAGCTATGTTTTACCTCTCAGTATGCAGATACCTATTCTCTTATTTACTGTCTATTATAATTCTGCTTACAGAGAGGCATTCAGAGTTTTTCAGAGTTGATTCAATCTGCAATTAGTTTAGAGGGCAGACGTTTGCTTTATAATAGGCTATAAATGTTGCTGTATCTAATTATTTACTTAAATTTTTTTTGTTTGAAATGCTACTTTCTAATTAATGAGAAATCATTAAAATTTTATAAAATTTATTTTTCCAGGATTCCCTTATGAGAAGACTTTTTTTTTCTCTAAATGCATGTTTTAAGGCTATAAGTTAAAAATGGATGGCAAAATACTCAGTTACCTTTTCCCAAATGATAAACTGTTTATTCATAATGATAAAAGTTTTCAGGAAAAATCTGAGCAAAATACAAGTGGAAGAGGCATAATTCTAGATTTATTTTAGTCTAGAAAATTTTGCTTTATTTATTATCTTAATTTTAATTGCCAGATGCCAGAATCGTATAAAATACTAATTAGCATCCTCTTGTTTTTGTCTGCTTTCAAGATGACTTTTTGTTTGTAATTGACATACAGCATGCCCCATTAATCTTCAAAGCTTATACTTTCGACCTTATTTTTTTCTGAAATTTTAAATTACTTGTCTTTTTAATGGCTTTAAAACTCAAAATGTACTTATATAATCCCCCATTTGGGTATCTTTAATCATTTAGTAGTTGCTTTTCCCCTGACATAGTGATTGAATATAAATTGTCCTGCTGGGTTCTTGCATGTCTTGAAGACAAATGACAAACACCACCTTGTCAACTGCAAGAGTCACTTTATTAAACTGATAAAACCTTATCCTTTTAGATCTGTATCAAGTGGTTAAAATGTGTTTTGCTTCAGTTTTACTATTTTTGTATAGGAGTTAAGAATAATATTCAGGACTTTGAGATAATAGTGTGAAAAGAGTGACCACATTGGTTTCTGTTTGTGTAGGTTCAGATTACTACAAGCAGTTTCAGATATTGAGAAGGGATAGTCATCTTCTCTGAATTAACACCAGATGACTTTGTCACTTTATCAATAGAGAAGAACTTACATCCCTAACTGTACCCATTCTCTAGGTCCTGATTATGTACTGATAGGTTCAGACTTTTATTTTGCTGATTAGGTTCTTTAATCATAGGGAGGGCTGTATTTGTTTATGTAGGGCTCTTGGAGACAGTAAAGATGTAACATCCCTCTAGAACAATATTGCCCAATAGAACTTTTTATGAGCATACAAATGTTCCATGTTACTCTTGAGCAATACAGTACCCACTAGTGACATGTGGCTATTGATTTCATGAAATGTGGCCATTGTGACTGAAGAACTTAATTTTTAATTTAATATAATTAATTGTAATTTAATTTAATTAGTCACATGTAGCTAGTGGCTACCGTGTTGGACAGCATAGCTTGTAGAAGTTTACAAGATAGTAGGACTCTACAGCAATACTGTTTCTCTACTCACAACACTTTTGACACCAAATGTATGGATTTTCCACACCAAGCAGTTCTCGAATTTGAGACACCAACTGGGTATATACAGTTTGTTGCAATTCTTCCAGTAATGACCTGAAGTTAAAACAGATCCTACAGGTTAAGACTCAGTTCCACAAGACTACCCCCAACTTCAGACACCAATTGTAAGTAGTAGATCTCCAGGCTACCCACAATTCTCTCTGACTTGGCTACAATAATTCCTCGGTGTCAATACTTTGTTACAGCAGCTCACAGAACTTGGGAGACACTTTACTTACTGTTACCAGTTTGTTTTAAAGGATATAAAACAAACACCAGATGAAGTGGTAGAAGGTGCAGAAGGTCCCAAGCACAAGAGCGTCTGTCCACATGGTATCTGGGGTGCACTACCCTCTTGGCATGCAAATGTGTTCACTGACCCAGAAGCCCTCCAGATACCATCATCTAGGGTTTTTATAGCAATCACATTATGTAGGCATGATTGATTAAATCACTGATTATTGGTGATTGACTCAATCACCAGCTTTTCCTTTCTCCATGTCCCCTGAAGTAAGGAGTGGGAGGGAGGAGCTGAAAGTTCCGACCCTCTGATCACTTGGTTGGTTCCTCTGGCAGTCAGTCTCCCATCTTGAAGCTATCTAGGGACCTATCAAGAGTCACATCATTAGCAAAAACTCAAGTATGGTTGAAAGAGACTTATATGAAAAAAAGACATTCTTTTTGTGCCTGTTGCTCAGGAAATTCAAAGGGTTCTTAGAGCCCTGTGCCCAGAACTAGGAAGGTAGACCAAATGTGTATTATGCCATTTCACAGGGAGATACACGCTAGTAAAAGTACAAAACAGGAAAAATAATTGAGTGACAACTACACTGATGTGGGAGTCCAGAGGAAGGAATTTTGGTGAGGGTTCAAAAAGTATAAAAAGATTTTTTAAGATGGT
This sequence comes from Mandrillus leucophaeus, assembly GCF_000951045.1. Lineage (NCBI taxonomy): Eukaryota > Metazoa > Chordata > Mammalia > Primates > Cercopithecidae > Mandrillus > Mandrillus leucophaeus. The sequence continues at coordinate 54,291 of NW_012101675.1, read as the reverse complement.
ATTTTAAGGAAAAGAAGAATTTTTAAAGATAGAGAAGAAAACATGGTTCTATATAGTTTCGTAGTGAACTGAAACAAGGCAAGATTGCAACGACTTAGGTATTATCATCACTTGTTTCTCATATTCCTCTTTAAAAGAGAATTATTGCATTTACCTAAAGCTATATATCTTTCAATTCATTTTTTTTTGTTCCTATTTATCTCAGACTTCCAGGAATTAGCACAGTATTTGTCACATAATTGGCGTCAGTAAATGTTTGCCACGTTGAATTGAACAGGCCCTAAAGAAATGGGTGGATTTTTTGTCCCCAGAGTTTTTCTGTTGGATTATTTAGGTATTTACTTATTCTAAAATGGTAAAATTTTTTGTCTAGCTAGTAAATA
>NW_012101675.1:51332-52368 GCF_000951045.1 Mandrillus leucophaeus | reverse complement strand
GGTATTTCTGAAGTCCGTAAATTTTGTCTTATATAATATATTAAATTTTATACCTATGCTTAGAACACACTGTGAAGTTTTATTTTTTTTTTCATTTTATTCCCCTCTCACATCTGTGTATTGTTTTTTAGCTGCACATTCTGTTGTTTAATCGATTTTCTGCTCATCATTTGGTTCTCTGTCTTTGGGACAGAATACTTACTATTCTTATATTCCTTACTAAATTAAGAGTATCTCCTTTTTATAGTCCCTCTCACTCTAGAGATCTGAAATGTCTTACTTTAGTATATCTTCTCTAAACACAGAAAGTGCGGTGCTCTCATTTCTATGCAGCAGAAACTCTTGTACTTATTTGTAAATAGCTCCTTGGAGAGTTAGTGTTGTATGAATATGTAGTTTTTCAACCTTAACCTTATAACTATAGCATAATCAGATTGTATGTGCCTTTTCCTTTGATAAATATGTTTGCTATCAGAAGTAGGGTTTTCAGAAAATAGCAGATTATTTATCTTTTTATCCCAGAATTCAGCTCAGCACTTGGTACATAGTTGGCCTTAAATTTTGGTCAACCTGTTATATGGTAGTCCCTTTGCAACTTACGATGTACTAACATTTTCTCACAGAAGCATCCCACAAGTCAGAACAGAGAGCTCTTAGAGGTGTCCCCTGTAAAAGGCTGCCCATAGGAATGAAATTTGTTCGAAGTCATTTTTCAATGGCTAGTGTCAATGCTGTAAGAGAACATCTGGGGGAGCCTGACAGTGGGATGAAACCCTTCTCACCATACAACCATGTTTTAAGAAGAGTCACTAAAATGTTAGTGTAAATCTGAAAAATCTAAAACCAGAATACTGCATCTTCTTGTGTGGCCCACTTGAACCTTGATAAGTCTCTGACATCCAATGGACCCTTGAGTGCCAGAAAGTCAGGAGACACCCGGAATCAGCCTGGTTCCTGAGAGGATCACCAGCAATGCCAGGCCCTGGGCTGCTCTGCCCAAGGCCTCCAGGGCACCAATAATTTTCTGCCCCAATTT
>NW_012101675.1:34183-51282 GCF_000951045.1 Mandrillus leucophaeus | reverse complement strand
CCCTAAAGAAATGGGTGGATTTTTTGTCCCCAGAGTTTTTCTGTTGGATTATTTAGGTATTTACTTATTCTAAAATGGTAAAATTTTTTGTCTAGCTAGTAAATAGTGTTGTGGCCTATATTCTCTTAGAGTTGATGTCTTAGTAATGAGTGTACAATATATACGGAAGGGGAAATGAAAGCATGTTAACAGCAGCATACATTAAAATTTGCGACCCTTAGAGAAAGAAATTGTATTTGAAGTTTGAACATTTACTGAACTAGAATTGGCCTGTGGTCCTTTTTCATTATGAGTGTCATGTAGGCATTTCCAAATAACAGTGCAGTGGAATACAATCACTGAAATCCTGTGTCACAACATAAAGCAGAATTGTACTCTAAAACAAAGTAAGACGCAAAACATTGCAAAAGCCATTGCTACTACATTAACCTGCTCCATACGATACCTGAGTTGCTGTGCATGTGAAATATCGATTGAGAATCATGTTAACTTTATCAAGTTAGTAGTTACGAACTTTTTGTATTGTTTGTTTCTTGAGAAAAGGTAACATTTCTGCTTTGTTCGGTCCTTTACCTTAGCTTTGTTCATTAAACAGTTTCGTGAAAAATAGCTTATATAATCTATAGTCTTGGATAAGTTTATGAATTACTAACGTTGTTTAAATTTTATATTTCATTCTAGGTCCAGCAGTTTAAGCAGGATCCACGCCCAACAACATGTCTTCACTCTGTTTTCAATGTGCATACAGGAGATGAGTTGCTCTCCTATGAGGAATATGGTCATCTTCAGGTAAAAAGATATTATAAATTTTATTCTCCTTATATTCTGTAGCATAGAACAGTGATCCCCAACCTTTTTGGCACCAGGGCCCAGTTTTGTGGATAACAATTTTTCCACGGATGGCTTAAGGGCTGGATGGTTTTGGGATGAAACTGTTCCATCTCAGATCATCAGGCATTAGATTCTCATAAGGAGAGCACAACCTGAATCCCTTGCATGTGCAGCTCACAATAGTATTTGCGCTGCTCTGAGAATCTAATGCCACTGCTGATATGAGGGGAGGCAGAGCTCAGGCGTTAATGCTTGCTCACTGCCGCTCACCTCCTGCTGTGCAGCCTAGTTCCAAACAGGACGTGGACCCATAGCAGTCTTTGGCCCAGAGGTTGGGAAGCCCTGTCATAGAGGATTTGAGGCTGTTTAAAAATAATTTTTAAATTAGATTTTATAAATTGTTCAAAATAGAAGTACAGAATCAACCCTCAAATGGAGAAGAAAGTGAAATGGCAGCCACCAGGGCTGAGTTAATTGCGGCAATTGAACATGAAATCCGAGTAAATTCTTGGTCTTCAAGCAAAAAGGGTAAATGGATAAATTATAATATTATTAATGTGCAAAAGAAGGAAGCCTACAATTATTTCAGTGACGAAAGTTTTTACATGTTATCAAATTTAGAAGAATTTTAGCATTTAGGAACTAGGGGACAAAAAACAGTTGACAGTGGTGTTATAGCAAATCAGTTTTGTTTAACAGCAGTTCATTTCTTAATGTATCATCCTTCAGTAAAGCTAAAAACATGTCACTGAAATGTAATTCCAAATGGTATTTCTGAAGTCCGTAAATTTTGTCTTATATAATATATTAAATTTTATACCTATGCTTAGAACACACTGTGAAGTTTTATTTTTTTTTTCATTTTATTCCCCTCTCACATCTGTGTATTGTTTTTTAGCTGCACATTCTGTTGTTTAATCGATTTTCTGCTCATCATTTGGTTCTCTGTCTTTGGGACAGAATACTTACTATTCTTATATTCCTTACTAAATTAAGAGTATCTCCTTTTTATAGTCCCTCTCACTCTAGAGATCTGAAATGTCTTACTTTAGTATATCTTCTCTAAACACAGAAAGTGCGGTGCTCTCATTTCTATGCAGCAGAAACTCTTGTACTTATTTGTAAATAGCTCCTTGGAGAGTTAGTGTTGTATGAATATGTAGTTTTTCAACCTTAACCTTATAACTATAGCATAATCAGATTGTATGTGCCTTTTCCTTTGATAAATATGTTTGCTATCAGAAGTAGGGTTTTCAGAAAATAGCAGATTATTTATCTTTTTATCCCAGAATTCAGCTCAGCACTTGGTACATAGTTGGCCTTAAATTTTGGTCAACCTGTTATATGGTAGTCCCTTTGCAACTTACGATGTACTAACATTTTCTCACAGAAGCATCCCACAAGTCAGAACAGAGAGCTCTTAGAGGTGTCCCCTGTAAAAGGCTGCCCATAGGAATGAAATTTCTTCGAAGTCATTTTTCAATGGCTAGTGTCAATGCTGTAAGAGAACATCTGGGGGAGCCTGACAGTGGGATGAAACCCTTCTCACCATACAACCATGTTTTAAGAAGAGTCACTAAAATGTTAGTGTAAATCTGAAAAATCTAAAACCAGAATACTGCATCTTCTTGTGTGGCCCACTTGAACCTTGATAAGTCTCTGACATCCAATGGACCCTTGAGTGCCAGAAAGTCAGGAGACACCCGGGATCAGCCTGGTTCCTGAGAGGATCACCAGCAATGCCAGGCCCTGGGCTGCTCTGCCCAAGGCCTCCAGGGCACCAATAATTTTCTGCCCCAATTTTCCATCTATTACTCAGTTGGGCCAGAGGAGAGTCATGGAAGACATAGCCACTCGAGCTGTCAGAGGGAAATAATCTATGTTAGAATTCTATGGGAATAGAATTACACCTTGCTTTCTCTCTATTTTTAACTCAGGCTTACAGTTTCCTGGCTGAGTGAAAGTTTTTCACTGCCTTTTTTTCTTATTTACTTATTTAATAACAGTTTTATTGAAATATAATTCACATAACATGTAATTCACCTATTTAAAGTATATAATTTGATGGTTTTTAGTATATTCAGAATTTCTCAACCATTATCACTATAAATTTTAGAACATTGTCATCACCCCAGGAAGAAACGTTATACCCATTACCTGCAAAAATAAACTTTGTATTCCCTATATTCTCCAAAGCCCCCCAGCTCTAGGCAGCAGCCAGTCTTTCTGTCCTTGTGGATTTGTCTGCTTTTGGCATTTCATATACAATAAATGATCTTTTTGTGACTGGCTTTTTAAATTTAGCATTATGTTTTCAAGGTGTATTGGTCAGGATTCTTCAGGGGGACAGAACTAATAATGATGAAGAGAGGAGAGGGACAGAGAGAGAGAGGGAGGGAGGGAAGGAGAGGTTAGAGGAATTGACCCACACAATTATGGAGGCTGAGAAGTCCCACGGGAGGCTGTCTGCAAGCTGCAAAAGCAAGGATGCCGCTAATGTGGCTTAGTCCACATCTGAAAGCCTCAGAACCATACAAGCCAGTGGTGTAACTCTCCGTTGGAGGATGAAGGGCCGAAAGCCCAGGGGGCCACTGATGGAAGCTGGTTAACGTGGAGTTCTGATGTTCAAAGGAAGGAGAAGAAGGGCATATGAGAGCAAGAATTCACCTTTCCTCTGCCTTTTTGTTCCATCTGGGTGGCCCCCAGTCATTTCGGTGGTGCCTGCCTACCTTGAGGGCAAATCATCCCCACTCAGCCGGCCAACTCACATGCCTGCTTCCTCCAGAAACATCCTCATAGATGCTCCCAGAAACAATGCTTTGCCAGCTGTCTAGGTATCCCTTTATCCAGTCAAGTTGACAGCTAAAATGGACCAACCAAGGGTTGTGCCTGTCGTGGCACTTACATTTCCTGCTTCTTTACCTGAGACAACTCACACATCCCATTCAGGATTCTGTGAGTATCCTTTTTTGTTAAAGTGGATATTAGTATTTTTTTGTTTATATCATAAAATATCTATTTTTAATACACTAAAATAATACCTCCTTTGTTCTTAAAACTAATTCATTCATAAACATGTTTTAAATTATGTTATACCATTAACATTAATATGTTCCTGCAGTTGTTTACGGAAATTCTGTATTTGCTGAATATAAGACTGTTTTCAAGATGCGCCGCCTATTGTTTATGGGGTACTGGCCTCATCATCATGTCTTGCTTACCAAATAACTTTTCTCATTTCCATATATTGGAGGTGGATTGGCATTTCATACTGCCTGTGGGGCAAAGTAGAAGTACTTTAGACCCAAAGCTTGAAAATAAATCTTAAAAAGCAAATGATATATTCCTATTTTTTCAAAGTTCTTTTTGCCATGTAAAGAAAACAAATGATGTAGAAACAATTGTTAACAGTTTTATTTGAAGCTGTTTCCGTAATCTGGTGTTTTCCATTACAATGAATTTGAGAATTTAGAATTTTGCATACAAAGCTGGGATTTTATTATCAACTAAATTCACAACACCTTTCTTTCACAGTAGGAAAGGAAATAGTTTTATGACACTATTAGAGCAAATGACTTGTAATTTTAGCCTTAATTAATTAATTTTAGAACTTGTTTTGGTTGTTTCCTTTAACTTTTTAATGTTTCTGTTTGTTGCAGATAAATGCAGTGTCACTCTATCTCCTTTACCTTGTGGAAATGATTTCCTCAGGACTCCAGATTATCTACAACACTGATGAGGTATCATTTCCCCAAATTTTCTACTACTAAATTTCACCTCTGAAAATATCTTTTTTTTTTTTTTTTTTAGAGACGGAGTCTCGCTGTGTCGCCCAGGCTGGAGTGCAGTGGCCAGATCTCAGCTCACTGCAAGCTCCGGAGTAGCTGGGATTACAGGTGCCTGCCACCACCCCTAGCGAAAATATCTTTTTTTTTTTTTTTTTTAGTTTTCACAGCTATTTTTAGTTTACAAAAAATGTATTCCTATTACATTTATATAATCAGATATAGATGTTGGTTATTGAATGAAAAAGTCTTTATATCTTCAATGCATTGCACTTTTAAAATGAACACAATATGTAACAGGTTGTAAAACTTTACTGCCATGAAGACTCTTATTTCAGGTGATCTCAAATAAAATCATGTAACTTTTACAAAATTTTAGTAACAATGAAAGCAAAATCGCATTTGCAGATTTTCTCAATTATTGTCTTTTTGTTTTGTTTTGTTTTGTTTTGTTTTTTTGAGATGGAGTCTTGCTCTGTTACCGGGCTGGAGTTCAGTGGCACAATCTCAGCTTGCTGCAACCTCTGCCTCCCAGGTTCAAGCGATTCCCCTGCCTCAGCCTCCAAAGTAGCTGGGATTACAGGCATGCGCCACCACGCCCAACTTATTTTTTGTATTTTAGTAGAGACGGGGTTTCACCATGTTGGCCAAGACAGTCTTGATCTCCTGGCCTCATGATCCGACCACCTCGGCCTCCCAAAGTGCTGGGATTACAGGCATGTGAGCCACCGCACCCGGTCTCCTTTTTTTTTATTTTTACATAGTTGCATTTTGTAACTTACCCTTTCAAAAGTAGAGAGAAACTTTTATCCTCTTAAATTATTTTTATTTGTAGGACCTCAGTAGGGTTCTTCATGTTTTTCAAAAGACAAATACCATATTCTTATTCTTATTGGGAAAATTGTAAAGAGTTCATATCCCAAAGATGAGAAGCATTTCTTTCACAGGCATTAATGCTTGAACAAACACGTAGGCACATGTGCTGATATACTTTGAAATGTGCCACAGTGGGAGCAAAAAAGCTTTTATTACTTGGTACATGCAGTGAGAACTCTGTGAAAGAGTAGATGTACTATATATGCTTGTTACTATTCCTCTCCTGTGATCCATGCAAGGGAGAACAGTTACATCAGACACTCAACACCAAAATTGTCATTGGACTGTGCTGAGGGTGCTTGCTACAAAATAGGTGCATGTAGCCCTGCCCTCTAGTAGTTTATATTCTCATACACACTTACAGTGTATGAGTTTATAGTCTCATACAGTAAACAAATTCTATTTAGAAGTGAAGATAAATAATGAAGAAGAAATTATGGTAGTAAGAAAGTAATAGTACCCAGTATGGTGTTTCTTCTATTTGATTTGTCAAAGAATTCTATGGTTTCATTTAATCCAAATAGTTGTTAGTGTTTATAATATTGTAAAGTAGGATTATTCAAGCATTTGGGGTCGGGGAGGAGCTAGGAAACTCCTGTTTTAGTCCAATTTTAGGGAGCATGCTAAAATATAAAACAAACAAGGGAGAGGAGCTGGGAAACTCCTGTTTTAGACCAATCTTAAAGAGCATGCTGAAATATAAAACAAATAAAAGAGGCATGACTCTGTCTGAGGACAGGAGGCCTTCCAGAACCAGCCCACTTAGCTTCTCATTTTTTTCTACCCATAACATCTCCAAAGTACTGAGAGAAATATCCTAAATCCCTGTGGAACATCTTATGATAACCATTTACAATTAGTGGCAACTAATATTGCTTGCATTTGCTTTCCCGCTAATGTTACTGGAGGTAAAATGGTAGTGTTGAAATTGCCTTAGTTAGCAGTGGCTTTGTTTTGTTCAGTAATTTTTTTTTTTTTTTTTTCCTGAGACAGTGTATCACTCTGTCTGCCCAGGCTGGAGTGCAATAACACCGTCTCAGCTCATTGCAGCCTCAACTTCCTGGGCTCAGGTGATTCTCCCACCTCAGCCTCCTCAGTAGCTGGGACTGCAGATGCACACCACCGTGCCCAGCCAATTTCTGTTGTATTTTTTGTAGAGATGGGTTTTACCATGTTGCCCAGGTTGGTCTCGAACTCCTGGGCTCAAGCAATCAGCCCGCCTCAGTCTCCTAAAGTGCTGGGATTACATCTGGGAGCCACCGCACCTGGCCTTGGTCAGTAATTTATTTTTAATTGTAAAAATTTTACTTTTTGCTTTCTCAATATATGTCATAATTCATTTTATATTTTTATTTGTCAACTGCCATTTTTCATGAATATTATATTGCTTTAGCCATTCCATTTGGTTTTATATAGCTTATGTAAGCTTTAAAATTTTTAGATATTTACTTTCCTTCTTAAACTCTTTTTTAAAAAATTTCTTATCTGTGGTTTTTCTTGGCCTTATGGTTTTTATTTACTATATGTGAAGTTTTTATGTACCTAATTATCAATAGCCTTCAATATGTACACTTCAAAATCCTAGAGTAATAAAACATGTCATTTCTGCTCACCATCTTTTTCCTTGAGATTCTATATAATGTGTTGGATCATATGGAGAGGCAGTAAATGGACCTGCATAGAATCAGTTAATGAAATTCTTTTTATCTAAAGATCTCAGATGATTTAATTCTTTGAAAAGTAGTATGACTTGGAAGCCTTTTCTTTTTTAACTGTATCTTAGGCTCTGGTTTGGCTAGTTCTTAACCCTATCACATCTTCAGTTCCTAGTTACATTTACATTTTAAGGCAATCTAAGGACCCAGGATGTCAGTGGGGTTATCATTTATTTTCTTTTCTATTTACTATAAAATGTAAAATTTGCCATAATGCTTATTTTTCTTAGGATTGAAGAATTCAGAGTTTGGAGATAAACATATGCGTGCACACACACATACACACACATACACACATACATACATACATATGTAATAAAATATGGTACTGCATTGTCTGGACTTTGGGGTTTTTGATAAGCCTTTCTTTTGCAGGTCATCATATCTTTACTGGTTCTGTTGTTTTTATAAACTTTGTATCTATACTGTAGTTCCTTTGGGAGAGGGCCATGGTCTTAAGGGTCATGTGCACCCTTACAAAGGGACAGTGAACCTACTGAGTGACCATGTTTGTGGTGATGAACTTTGCTGGAGAATGTATTTCCTAAGGGCGGATGCAGTAGTGTATGCTAAATTTTCTAACATCTTTCGTTGCCCACACAGGTGTACCATGTTTCCTTGGTATCAGTATTTCCTAGTGTCTATAAAAGTCTTGCTGTGTACATTGGTCATACTCATTTTTTATTAAAAATAAAAACTTTGAAAATGACAAAGTTACGTAGTTCTGCCCTTGTACTGCTGTTTGCTTTCTTTATCTGGAGAGAAACTCATCATATATGTTAAACTTAGACCTAAATATAAATTTATCTAAGTCAGTCCTTCTAATAGAGATAACTTATTTACATCTCTTGGAGGGAGGCAAAGTAATGAACTGCTACATGGTGTTCCATGTCTCATTTCGTGACATTCTCCATTAATAAATATTCTAAAAGTAGATTCATAGAGATAAGAAAGAAATCGTTTACAAGTGGGTCCAGAGAAACTTACTTCATTTAAAGTCAAAGTACCCCCTCAAATTTGTATAACAATGAAATTTTGTTTTGTGTTTGAGATACTTTTTTATGTCTCTTACGGAAGTTATTAAGAGCACATTTAGGTTGCAAGCCTTATAATAAAAATTGTGCACAAAACTGTAGGTGCTTGTTCAACATAAGACCTGTGGAAGGCCCCTTTATGAACTCATGTGTCATTTACCTTTTTTAACAAAGATGTTTTCTACCGTATGACCTAGCAGCTCTTTTCAAGTATGTCATGTTTCAGATTGGATTGACACATGGAATTTCTCTCTTACTGTATTAATCATCTTTTGCTATGTAACAAACTACCTCAGAACTTAGTGGCTTAAAAGATTAAACATTTATTATTTCACAGCCCATAAGTCAGGAATATGGGAGCAGCTAAGTTGGGTGGTGCTGACTTGGGGTCTCTTATGAAGCTGCACTTAAGATGTCAGCTGGCTCTGCACTCATCTGAAGGGTTTACTGAGGCTGGAAGACCCACTTCTGAGATGGCTCACTCATATGGCTGTTGGCAGGAAGTCTCAGTTTCTCCCCAGCTGTTATTAGCAAGAGGCCTCTTCAACTGAGTTGCTTTGAGTGTCTTCATGACGTAGCAGGTGGCTTCCTCCAGAGCAAGTGATCCAAGATAAAAAATACAGTGCTTTTTGTGACCTAGCCTCAGAAGTTACATTTATTCAGTATCCTATTTATTACACAAGTCAGTGTTACTCAGTGTAGGCAGGGTTTTCACAAGGGCTTAGATACTAGGAGTTATGTATGATCGGGAGCCAGCCTCCTGTTTTTAGCAGTAATTTTTAGTTCAACTTTGTTAGAGAGATTTTTTAAGGTGGGATTTTTTTTTCTTTGTATACTAAGACTTTTATTTTAAAGATAGGTATTTTATGCTATTATTTTCTATTACTATTTACTAAGTTGTTGTGTACATGTTTTCTCTTTAAAATGTTAAAATTTTTTTCTGGCTTTTATTTATTGTATGGAAACTTTGTGTCCTAGATTCTACCTTTTGCTATGAGGTGGTTATCAGGCTGAACTTGAGGGGTTTCTATCTCAAAAGTTGGAACAAATAAATCTTTTCTATAAGTAATCTTAAGAGGCATTATAAGGTATTCTTAGCTCCTGCTTGTCATCAATTTACAGAGAAATAAGTAAGTTGCTCAAAACTATTTATGGATGGTTTTTCCTCCAAAAATAGAAATATAACACTGTCCTTGTTTCTAAAATTATATGTAGCAATAGTAATAATGACTTAACATTATATAGAACTTATGTGCTGTCACTGTTCAAAGTGCTTTGCATATATAAAAACTTATTTAATCCTTATAGCAACTCTGTCAGGTAGGTACAGTTACTATCTTCATTTTACAAATGACCAAAATAATGCAGAGCGCCACTAAGTGGCTTATTCCAGGTCGCACATGTAGTACGTGGCAGGGCTGGGATTTAAACCAAGTAGTCTGACTCAAGAGTTCATTTTCTACGCTGAAAGTGTTAGATCTCTGTTTAACCTGTACAGATATGAGTGACATATATGTCATGTGGCAACATCATATTCAAGCTTCGAAGGCAGCCAAAGAGACCTAAGGCTTGCAGGTTTGTTCACGTATAGTTGTTTGTATTTGTTCATGTATCCTTGCATGGATTATACAACTATCTGAAAAACATTTATTGCTTTTCCATAATGGGCTAAATAGTGAGAATATAAAACATGAAAAAAGAGATTAGTCTGTAACATCATGCAGTCCATATTATTGTGGGGAAAACAGAGAATGGGTTGTGTTTTCATTTTCTTGATAATATCCTTTGAAGCTCAAAGTTTTTTATTAATTTTGATTAAGTCCCATTTGTCTTAAGTTTTTGTTGTTGTTGCTTGTGCTTTAGGTGTCATAGGTCTTTTAAAATTTCTTTTAATATGGTTTTGGAGTTTTTAATACGTTAGTCTTTCATTCTTTTAAATTCTTTCTGCATATTTAATTTTGTATACTAGGTTAAATGGAGCTTCTTAATTTTATTATCAGAATGTTCTTTGCTACTATATAGAAATTCATTTGATTTTTGTAAATTGATCTTGTGTTCTGCAATCTTGAACTCGTGTTTAAGCTTTAATCGTTTTTATGAATTCTTTAGGTTTTCATACTACATAGAAAGTACACTAGTAATAGTGTACTTCTTCATATCCAATATGGATGGCTTTTAAATCTTTTTCTTGCCTAATATCCCTGGATAGATGCTCCAAATACAGTATTGAAGATAAGGGATGCGAGTGGACATCCTTGTCTTGTTCCTGATTTTAGGGTGAAACCTTTTAATCTTTCACCATTAAGTGTTACCTGTGGGCTGGGTGCAGTGCCTCATCCTTGTAATCCCAGCACTTTGGGAAGCCGAGGTGGGTGGATCACATGAGGTCAGGAGTTCAAGACCAGCCCAATCAATATGATGAAACCCCATCTCTACTAAAAATACAAAAATTAGCCTGGCGTGGTGGCGTACACCTGTAATCCCAGATACTGGAGAGGCTGAGACAGGAGAATTGCTTGAACCCAGGAGGCAGAGGTTGTGGTGAGCCAAGATGGCGCCATTGCACTCCTGCCTGGGAAACAAGCGAAACTACATCTCAAAAAAAAAAAAAAAGAAAAGAAAAAAAAAAGAAAAGTGTTACCTGTGGGTTTTTTTTTGGAGATGCCCTTCATCAGATTGAGAAAGTTTGCTTCTATTCCTCATTTCTTGAGTGCTTTCATCATGAAAAGTTGTTAGATTTTTAATATTTTTTCTGTATCTGTTGAGATGATTATGTGATTTTTGTTTTTTATTTAATTGATACGTACTACTTCATTGATTGATTTTCTTATTTCGAACCTACCTAAAATATCTGGAATAAATCCTGTTTGGTCATGATGTATAATCCATTTTAAATGTCACTGCATTCATTTGCTGATACTTTGTTGAGTATTTTTACATTAATGGTCATAATGAATATTGGTATATATCCATTCTGTGTTTTGTTGGATGAGATACCTTTGTCTGGTGTTGGTACCAGGGCCAATAATGGGCTCCTAGGATGGGTTAGGAAATGTTTTCTCTTATATTTTTTGAAGTATTGGTATTAATTCTTTAAATGTTTGGTAGATTTTATCAGTAAAGCTTGCTGGGTCTGGGATTTTCTTTACAGAAATATGTTTGATTACTATTTCTCTTCAGATTTTCTATTTCTTTTTCAGTCAGTTTTAGTAGTTTGTGTTTCTCCAGGAATTTGTCTATTTAATCTAGATTATCTAATTTATCTAATTTGTTGGCACATATTAATTCATAGTATCCTATTTCAATCCTCTTTATTTCTCTAAGATTGATGTTAATGTCCCTTTTTTCATCCTTCCTTTAATAGTTTGAGTTTTATCCCTTTTTTTCTTGGTCAGCCTAGCTAAAGTTTATTGATTTGTGTTAGCCTTTTCAAAAAATCAACTTTTGGTTTTATTTATTTTTAGAATTATTTTTCTCTTCTCCATTTTATTTATTTATTTTAGTCTTTATTATTTTTTTCCTTCTGATTGGTTTAGGTTCATTTTTCTCTTATTTTTTCTAGTTTCTTGTGCTGAAAGATTAAATTATTGACTTGAGATCATTCTTCTTTTTAAAATAGAGGCCTTTTCAATTCTAAATTTCCATCTACACTTTACTTATCTGCATCCCATTAGTTTTGATATTCTGTGGGTTTTTTTTATTCATTCATCTCAGTGTGTTTTTTGATTTCTCTTGTGAGTTTTTCTTTGACCCATTGTTTATTTAGTAGTACAGTGTTTTAATTTTCACATATTTGTGAATTTTTCAAATTTCTTTCTGTTACTGATGTATAATTTCATTCCGTGATGGTTGGAAAACATACTTGGTATGATGTCTGTACATTATTGAACATGGTTATTCACATTATTGCCCTTTTCAACTCAGAATTTTTTCTTTTTTTTTTTTAGTAATTTCTATCTCTATTGATCTTGTCTCTTTGATGTGACATCTTTCTCAGGGGTTCCTTTTGTTCTTTGTACATGATTTCCTTCAGCCCTTTGAGCATATTGAGAAGAGTTGATTTAGTCTTTGTCTAGTAAGTCCAGTGTTTGGGCTTTATCAGGAACAGTGTCTATTAATTTCATTTTTCAGGTATATAGACCACAATTTGTTTCTTTGCACATCTCATCTTTCTTTGTTAAAACTGGACATTTAGAATAATATATTAACTCTAGAAATCAGGTCTCCCTACTTCAAAGTGTGGTGGTGTTGATGTTTATATTTGTGGAGTTGCCTGTTTGTTTAGCATCTTTCCTGAAAATTTTCTGTGAATTATGTATTCTTTTGTCATAGGTGGCCATTGATATCTTTGCTGAGTTAGCTTACTGGTCAGTTAATGATTGAACAGAAATTTACTTAAATGCTTTGAACCAGTCGGTCTCCTAGCCTTTGCAGAGGTTCTCACTGTGTGTGTTAGGCATAACTTGAAAGCTCTCATAGGAAGTGCCCAATTCTACTTGAGCTTTCACTTCCCGCTTTTGTAGAGCATCCAGTTCAGCCAGAGGTGTGAGAGTATTATCTCAGGTCTTTACTTACTACAGGCCCACGCCTATGTATGTGCATAGCTTTCTGACTTTCCAGGAATATGTTGGAGATTTTCAGTGGCCCCTGTGGACACTTCATCCCCCAGTTTTAAGAAAATTTGTTTTAGGCGGCTGCAGTGTTAAATGGTTGCAACTGATTATTTCCTTTATATGCCTAGATAAAAGGCTATTTGCATCTGTGTGAGCTCTGAGGTCACTTAAAGAAAAGCTCTGAATGCCTGTGTTCAAGAAGCTGTCAGACGCTGATTCAAATAGTAACAGTTTACTAAGATGGTGATTTGGGGGAGTTGTAAAGCTGTTCTGTTCCTCCTTCCTGTTTTTGCTAGTCTGCTGTTTTTCGTGTGTACTATGATTTTGTGGCTGTTGATATATAAACCTACTACAGAGTTGGGGAGAAGGGTTGAGAATAGGGCACTTTCACATACCCCAAGCTCACTCTGCTTACTGAGATTTCAGCTGTTTTTCTTGATTTAATGTTTGGATCGTTGCATGCTCTTGTTTAATTTCCAGAGTTTTGAAAAAGTTTGATGATTTTTGTCAGTATTCTTACTGCTTGTGTGAACAATTGGATTTCCTGAGACCTTTCCTCTGCTATTCCATGATTTGAATTTCTATTAGTTGTTTGTTTTTCATAATTATTGTTTATGTAACTTTACATTTGTACCTTCCCCTACTGCCAAAGAAAACCCTTTTATCCTGCAGTTCAGTCATTTTATAAGATCAATTAACCCTGGAGTCCTAATGTATTTTTTAACTCCCTTTAAAAAAAAAAAACAAAAAACTTTAATATGCTGCATACATTTTGCTACATTTAAACATGTATTATACAATATTTTTAATGGCTGTGTGACATTCTGTAACATGTGTCAGAAATATACAATCAGGCTGGGTGTGGTGGCCCATGCCTATAATCCCAGCACTTCCAAAGGCCGAGGCTGATGGATCATCTGAGATCAGGAGTTCAAGACCAGCCTGGCCAACATAGTGAAACCCTGTATCTACTAAAAATACAAAAATTACCCAGGTGTGGTGGTGCGCGCCTGTAATCCCAGCTACTCAGGGGACAGAGGCAGGAGAATCGCTTGAAGCTCAGAGGTGGAGGTTGCCGTGAGCCGAGATCATGCCACTGCACTCCAGCCTAGGTGACAGAGTGAGACTCTGTCTCAAAAAAAAAAAAAAAAAGAAAGAAAAGAAAAGAAAAGAAAAAAGAAATACACATCCAAATGCCTCTGGTTCATTTATTCTCAAAATATTTAGTGAACCCCTGTTGTGTACCAGGCCTTTGCTAGTACATTTAGGCTTACTGCAGTATCTTTCTATTGTAAAAGTAATGCTGTCATGCTGCTGAATATTTGTACCCATTTTTGCATAGTATTTTTATGAAGTTCTTAGAATTCAGCTCTTACGTTGAGATTTCTGTAACTCCATTGATTTTACAATTGGGCAGTGAATTTATACTTATATCTGAATTAGTGTCTTTGATTTTTTTGAACTAAAGTTAAACTCTCAAGTATTTATGTAGAAATGTTTTTGTAATTTTTGTTGGATACATGACTTACCGAATAAAGTTTAAATTAACATATTTAATAAAGCTTATCATATGAATGACTGAAATTTATTTTTCAACCTGGCCCTTCTAAATTATACTTTGTTATGAAATGTTAGATTAACTCATCCCATATCTGTTGGGAATGACTACAGTGGCTTAAATAAAAAGGTGCTTATCTTTCTCATCTAATAAGAAGCCTGGAGATAGCTTACTGGTTAGTTGGTTAGTTTTCCTTTTCTTTATGACCTCAAAATGGCTGCTCTAAAAAATGCTAACAAAAAAGTTAATAAAAGAAGAGTGTTAGCTCCTTTTCATCAGAAGTCACATTTTTATTAGACATATCCAAAGTCTGTAGCAGTCCTCTGCTCATGCCTTATTGGACTGTGCTATTATAAGGCCATCTCCAGTTGAACCAGAAAGCTGGGAAAGTATGTATTTCTTTTCTAGCTTCTTATAGTTGTGCTGTTCAATAGAAATATAATGTGGACTATGTGTGTAATATCTAGTAGCTACATTAAAGAAATATGAAATCATTATTATAATTTTTTTTTTTTTTTTGAGACAATGTCTTGCTGTGTCACCCAGGTGGGAGTGCAGTGGCTTGATATCGGCTCACTGCAACCCCTGCCTCCTGGGCTCAAGTCGCTTCTCGTGCCTCAGCCTCCCAAGTAGCTGACAGTACAAGTGCGTGCTACCAGGGTTGGCTAATATGGTTTTTTTTGGTAGAGATGGGGTTTCACTATGTTGCCCAGGCTTGTCGAACTCCTGAGCTCAAGCCATCTGCCTACCTCAGCCTCCCAAAGTACTGGGATTACATGCATGAGCCACCACACCTGGCCCAAGAGAAGATGAAATTATTATTATTATTTGTTTTGAGACAGAGCCTCACTCTGTCACCCAGGCTGGCGTGCAGTTGCGAGATCTCGGCTCACTGCAAGCTCCACCTCCTGGGTTCACGCCATTCTCCTGCCTCAGCCTCCCGAGTAGCTGGGACTACAGGCGCCCACCACTAGGCCCAGCTAGTTTTTTGTATTTTTAGTAGAGATGGGGTTTTACCGTGTTAGCCAGGATGGTCTCGATCTCCTGAGCTCATGATCCACCCACCTCGGCCTCCCAAAGTGCTGGGATTACAGGCGTGAGCCACCGTGCCTGGCCGAAATTGTTTTTAATAACATTTTATTTAATGCAGTATAATAATGTTTAAACATGTAATAAGTATAAAAGATTGTCAAGGAAATAGTGCACTTTCTTTGTTTTTTGCTGAATCTTCAAAATCTGGAATATGTTTTACATTGAAAGCCCATGTCATTTTTGCTTAGCTGCGTGGCAACTGCTCAATATCCACATGTAGCTAATGGCTACCTCATTTACTGCATGTGGTTGTTTGCTTTCTTTACCTGTCACTTATAAATATACTGAACTAAATTTTCATAATGCAAATGTACAGGAATCAGGAAATTTTTGTTAGATATATGGCCATTAATTGAATAAATTTAAGGTTTTCATGTTTATTAAAGCTTGTCATATGAATAATGGAACTGTATCTTTGGACCTTCAAAGTATACTTCATTATGAAATGTTAGATTGATTTATCCTGTATTTGTTCTGGATGAGCACTGTGAGATGTGGTCACTGAGATGTTTCTGCATTTCCGAGATGTTTCTTCATTTTTCCTGAGTTATCTATTTCTTAAGTTACCTATTTTTTATTTTTCCTTAGTCATTTCTTTGCAGTATCTGTGTATTTTGAATCAGTTACTATTGACCACATATTCTCAGCCACCATGGGAATGAAGCTACTGATGATAAGATTGGGGCTAACATTAGTATTCATTTGTTTGATCTGCTAATAATACTCTGAGGATATTTTTTCCAGTTCTGAAATTCCTTCATTCAGTGTCCCCATGTTGCCTGACTGGGAAGTCTTAAAAGGGAACACTTAACTATTTTTCTTTTACTATATCATGAAAATTCTACTTGGCTCCCTTAAGATTTTTACAATTCTTTTAAACATTTTTAAAAAATTCTTTTGTGGGAATTTTAAATCAAATTATATTATTTGGTATCTAGTGTTATTGAAAGTGGCTATTACTTTTTAGTTGGCTTTAGTATCCTGAATCAGGCAAAGTTTGTGAATTTTCAGTAGAATTTTTATTATAATGATATACATTATCCATTTTTTTCCCTAAAATCTTGAAATTCTTGGATGAAAGTTCTTTAGTATTGCATAGGGTTCACTTGTCACCTGCAGGAGAGGGAGAACTCCTCCCCAAGGACGAACTATTTTAATATTTTGAGCAGGAGGCAGGGTACAGTTTAGCTAAGAAAAGATTTATTCTTTGATTTTAATATGTCTGGAGTTTTTGCCCACAAGTGATCACTGTTTTAGGAAGAGCGTGGCTTTTTCTTCAGTAATGCCAGAGCATTAAAAAGGTAACTACTTTCTATCAGTGTTAACAGATGTATAAATAGGGAAAATGTATGAAATAAGGTAAATCTATTTCAAAATGGAGGGAATTGGGGAAAAGCACTATTTGAAGAGATGATGACTGTCAATCTGAATTGAACAAAATACATCTTGTACAAAATAGATAAAAATAACTCTTTTTCTCCCCTGCCCAAGAAAACTCCTAGGGGACAAGAGATGGAAGGAACTTGGGTCCCTAAATGACCTTTGGCATTAATCCATTAATCTGCCCCTCCAACCTGTGTTTTATGAGCTTTAAG
>NW_012101675.1:21467-34133 GCF_000951045.1 Mandrillus leucophaeus | reverse complement strand
TTCAGTGTCCCCATGTTGCCTGACTGGGAAGTCTTAAAAGGGAACACTTAACTATTTTTCTTTTACTATATCATGAAAATTCTACTTGGCTCCCTTAAGATTTTTACAATTCTTTTAAACATTTTTAAAAAATTCTTTTGTGGGAATTTTAAATCAAATTATATTATTTGGTATCTAGTGTTATTGAAAGTGGCTATTACTTTTTAGTTGGCTTTAGTATCCTGAATCAGGCAAAGTTTGTGAATTTTCAGTAGAATTTTTATTATAATGATATACATTATCCATTTTTTTCCCTAAAATCTTGAAATTCTTGGATGAAAGTTCTTTAGTATTGCATAGGGTTCACTTGTCACCTGCAGGAGAGGGAGAACTCCTCCCCAAGGACGAACTATTTTAATATTTTGAGCAGGAGGCAGGGTACAGTTTAGCTAAGAAAAGATTTATTCTTTGATTTTAATATGTCTGGAGTTTTTGCCCACAAGTGATCACTGTTTTAGGAAGAGCGTGGCTTTTTCTTCAGTAATGCCAGAGCATTAAAAAGGTAACTACTTTCTATCAGTGTTAACAGATGTATAAATAGGGAAAATGTATGAAATAAGGTAAATCTATTTCAAAATGGAGGGAATTGGGGAAAAGCACTATTTGAAGAGATGATGACTGTCAATCTGAATTGAACAAAATACATCTTGTACAAAATAGATAAAAATAACTCTTTTTCTCCCCTGCCCAAGAAAACTCCTAGGGGACAAGAGATGGAAGGAACTTGGGTCCCTAAATGACCTTTGGCATTAATCCATTAATCTGCCCCTCCAACCTGTGTTTTATGAGCTTTAAGGGTTTTTTTTTTTGCTAGCGGAAAACAACGCAATGACAAAAAGCACAAGTCTTTGTTCACCTTAAGTGAAACACCCAACTCTTCATTATTCATCTTTAGATGAAATGCACTCTCTTTGTTATTTATAGCTGTGAATGAGAGAAAGCCCCCATGTAGGACCACACAAGTTTATGCATGATGAGGAGGGGAGGGTTAACTAGGTTTCTTGGGCTCCCTATGGTTTAGCTAATTTGAATACCTTTTGTGGCTCCTGTGTATGGGTTTTCTCACTTTGCAGTATAGCTGGTCCTGGGGTAGTTAGGGTAGATACATAATGGTCCAGTGTGAGAACTAATCCAGGAAGTAGTTGGGGTATAGATCTGCTACTCAAGAAGAACTAACCAGCCTCTAACCAGGGCCTCAAAATTGGGTTAAAAAAAATGACTAGGGCATCTGGGTGCGGTGGCTCACGCCTGTAATCCCAGCACTTTGGGAGGCCAAAGTGGGTGGATATCTGAGGTCAGGAGCTCGAGACCAGCCTGGCCAACACGGTGAAACGCCGTCTCTCTAAAAATGCAAAAATTAGCTGGGCGTGGTGGCGGACACCTGTAATCCCAGCTGCTCGTGAGACTGAGGCAGAGAGATCTGCTTGAACCCGGGAGGCAGAGTTTGCAGTGAGCTGAGATCGCACCATTGCACTCCAGCCTGGGCAACAGAGTGAGATTCTTCTAAAAAAAAAAAAAAATTATTCACCGTTGCTGATAAGGTCAACCTTCAGTTCCTGTTCCCTTCCTGGAGGTTGAGAGTTGGGACTGAAAGTTTCAATCCTCTAATCATATAGCTGGTTCCCCTCTCAACCAGCCCCCATCGTCAAGAGTTCAAGGCTGTAGTGAACTATCAGGACACCACTGAACTCTAGTCTGAGTGACAGAGCAAGATTCCATCTCTTAAACGACAAAGCAAAAAGAAAAAAAAATAGCTTTTATTTTATGGTTTTCAAGAAAAAATGAAAATGGAAATTGAGAAATACTATGGAAGAAAAGTGAAAACACATCATATCAATACTTGTAGTATATAGCTGAAGTGTTTTTGGTGAGCAGTTTTTAGCCTTGAATATTGTATTAGGCCGTTCTTGCATTGCTATAAAGAAATACCCGAGACTGGGTAATTTATAAAGAAAAAAGGTTTAATTGGCTCACAGGTCTGCAGGCTCTGTAAGCGTAGCACTGACATCAGCTCAGCTTCTGAAGAGGCCTCAGGGAGCTTTTACTCATGGCAGAAGGCAAACCGGGAGAAGGCAAGTTGCATGGCCAGAGCAGGAGCAAGAGAGAGTGGGGAGGGAGGTGCCACACACTTAAACCACCAGATCTCGTGAGAACTCACACACTATCTCCAGGAAATCACCAAGGGGATGGTGCTAAACCATTTTTAAGAAATCTGCCTCCGTGAATTATTCTGAGTTATTTGCCTCTAACCAGGCCCCACCTCCAACACTGGGAATTACAATTCATCATGGGATTAGAGGGGACACACATCCAAACTATATCACATGCAGATAGTAGAAAAGAGTTATGATGGGAAAATTGTTAAGTTAAATATTAGATTTTAAACGTTAGAAAAAGTATGCCTTTGTAAGCACAAGTAGAAGGAAGAAAGCACTAAAGATAAAAATAGGAATAATGGTATCAAATATAAAGGTAGGATAGAGATTCTCAAAACCAACAGCTTTATTTTTTTAAAAAAGATTAACAGTATAAACTGACCTCTTAAAAAATTTACCAAGCAGATAAGGAAGAGTTAAACAGAGAAACAATATTCACAATGAAAAGGAGAACGTAACTGTAAATAAGTAGAGATTAAAAGAGAAAAAAGGAATCTGCTATAAGAAAGTACATGGCAATACATTTTAAAACTATCCAAATGGAATGTGTTCTAAAAACACCATAATTTACTGTTTTGGGTTGAATTAGGTCCCCTCAAGATTCATACATTCAGAATGTGACTATTTGGAGATATAAACATAGTGTTTTAAAGGTAGGGTCTTTAAAGAGGTAAATTAAAATGAGGCCCTTGGATGAACCCTAATCCAGTCTGACTGGTGTCCTCGTAAGAGAGGTAAATTTGGATGTAGAAAGGGATACCAAGGGTGTGTGTGTAGAAAGGGATACCAAGGGTGTGTGTGCACAAAGGAAAGGCCACGTGAGGACAAAGTAGCAGGAGGATGGCCTTCTGCTAGCCAAGGAGCAAGGCCTCAGGAGAAACCAGACCTGCCAACACCTTGGTCTTAGACTTCCCACTGTCAGAACTGTGGAAAGAGAAATTTCTGTTACTTAAGCCACCCAGACTGTGGCATTTTTTATATGGCAGCCCTAGCAAAGAAATAGTTACTATAAGTGACTTAGAAAGAAATAGAATAATGAAATAGACTTATAACAGTGTTTCTTAAGCTTTTTATTGTTGTTGTTATTTTTGTTGCCTCCAAGGAAGGGAAAACTATTTAATTTAAATTATCCCTAATGTGAGAAATTAAATACTAAAGAGTAAGATTTTGTTGGGTAGAATTGAGCTTTGAGGGGCCAGACCTTATTGTAATAGCTAAGATTTTTTTTTTGCTTCTTGCTCTCTTGAACCTCCCTAGGAATGCATGATCACAGTAGCCTTTGAAGAAAGTAAATCATTTTTCAGAAATCTTCCTTTTTCTCTTCATCTTCTCCAAAAAGAGAATAACTCTCTATCTAGTTAATAGGCACATTTTTATCAAAGCTTAAAGGAAGATATACCTCCTGCCTTATAAAATAGGAAAAGCTCCTGAGTAAATTTTATGAGATTGGTATAATTTTATAAAAGTTGATGAGGTTAGTATGAAAAAATCAAATTTTAAACCAGGCTCAATTTTTTTTTTTCATGTATTCTTTTGGAAACATGCAGCATGAGAATGTAAATGAGTCATGGATAAGGTGTCATTTAACGTTTCACTTGGCTACAAATAAAAGAAAACCCAACCAACAGTGGTTTCAATAAATAGAGGAATTTTTTTTTTTGTCAGAGTCTCTGTCACCCAGGCGTAGGTACCACGGCGCGATCTCAGTTCACTGCAACCTCTGCCGCCCAGGTTCAAGCGATTCTTCTGCCTCAGCCTCCCGACCTGCGATTACAGGCACCTGCCACTGCACTGGATAATTTTTGTATTTTTAGTAGAGACTGGGTTTCACCATCTTGGCCAGGATGGGCTTGAACTCCTGACCTCATGATCCACCCGCCTCAGCCTCCTAAAGTTCTGGGATTACAGACGTGAGCTACCATGCCTGGCCAGGATTTATTTTATACACCAAAAACTCTGGGGATTGGAAGTGTTTTCCTAGGCTTTAACGGTCATCAAGGATATGGATTCCTTTTCTATCCCTCTGCTGTATTTGGCAGGAGACATTTATCCAAATTATCATAATATAGCTGGTATTCCTTTAGGTATCGTGTCTACACTTGTATGTAAGAATCAAAAAAGAGGAAGAGGCTTTAAAAACGTTTCTAGGCCAGGTGCCGTGGCTCACATCTCTAATCCCAGCTCTTTGGGAGGCTGAGGTGGGAGGATCACTTGAAGCCACGAATTTGAGACCAGCCTTGGCAATAAAGCAAGAACTCATCGCTACAAAAATCTTAAAAAAATTTTCTTTTTTTTTTTGAGACGGAGTCTTGCTCTGTCGCCACGCTGGAGTGCAATGGCGTGGTATTGGCTCACTGCAACTTCTGCCTTCTGGGTTCAAGCGATTCCCCTGCATCACCCTCCTGAGTAGCTGGGACTACAGGCACACGCCACCATGCCCGGCTAACTTTTTGTATTTTAGTAGAGACAGGGTTTCACCATATTGGCCAGGATGGTCTTGATCGCCTGACCTCGTGATCCACTCACCTTGGCCTCCCCAAGTGCTGGGATTACAGGCGTGAGCCACTGCACCCAGCCACCCAGCCTAAAAAACATATTTTTTAAGTTTCTGGAAGCTTGGTCCCATGACATCTGTGTAATCTCATTGACCAGAACTTGGTCACATAACCATTCCTGCTGCTGTGAAGTCTTATGAAGTTAAAATCAGGGTTTTTTTAAGAAAGGAAGTGAGACTGGATATTGGTGGTCAGCTAGCATCATGTGCCAGGACCAAGTAATGTTAAATCTTAGAAATGCAAGGATGATTTAAAATGAGAACATCCATTAGTGTAACTCATCACATTAGCAAATTAAGAAAGAAAGAAAAATCACATAACCATTTCAATAGGTGCAGAAAACATATTTGGTGAAGAATTCATCACCTATTCATGAAAAGCATTCTAATAAAATGGAATTTTCTTAATCTAATAAAATATATCTACCAAAAATCTACAGCAGATATCCCATTAGAAGCAGACCCTTTAGTTTGAGGGACAAGAAAAGGAGATACTGATAATATAAACTCCTATTTTTTTTTTTTTTTTTTTTTGAGACAGAGTCTCGCTCTGTCACCCAAGCTAGATTGCGGTGGCATGATCTCAGCTTACTGCAACCTCTGTCTCCCGAGTTCAAGCAGTTCTCATATCTCAGCCACCTAAGTAGCTGGGATTACAGGAGTGTGCCACCATGCGTGGCTAGTTTTTGTATTTTTAGTAGAGATGGGGTTTAGCCAACCCAGTAGAGATGGGTTTTGCCCAGACTGTTTTTGACCTCCTGGCCTCAAGTGATCCGCTTGCCTCAGCCTCCCAAAGTGCTAGGATTACAGGGGAAAGCCACTGTGCCTGGCCAATAAACTCCTGTTTAACATTGTACAGGTGACCTAGCCAAAGCAATAAGGCAAGAAGTAATAGGTGTGGATGGCGATGGCAGAAATGAAAAAGTTTTCATTTCTAGTGAATTAAAATGAATTTCTAGTAAATGTCTAGTAGATTGAAATGAATTCTTAGATAAACTACTAAAAGTCATTAAAAATATAGTTGCAAAGCTGGATACATGATCAACATATGGAGAGCAATAATTTGTCTATAGAGCAGGAATAACTAGTTAGAAAATTGGTCTAATATAAAGTAAATATTACACTCTAAAGTACCTGAGAAGGAACCTAATAGCAGGTGGACAAAATTATAAAACTTTGATCATAAAATGAAGATCTAAATAAATATTAGCATAAATAATGTCAATACACAAGAATGCTTAATAATGTAAATATATTGATTTTTGCTATGTTATTAATCTCTAAACTCAACAAAATTTCCATAGAAGTCTCAACAGAATTTTCATGGAATTTGATAAACTCATCCTAAAGTTTATTTAGAAGAATAAACTGTAACATACATAAGGCGATTTTGGAGAAGGAAAAATATGAAGGGAGACTTACTTTACCAGATATAAAGCCATACATCCATGGAAGTTCAACAGTGTGATATTGATATGGTGCTAGACATGTTGTCAGTAGAACAGCATTGAGGGTCCAGAAGTGACTTATATACACCCCCCGTGCACACACATACATATATAGAGTTAGATTTATGGAAGTGTAGGCTTTCCAGAGCCATAGGGTGGCCTCATCAATAAATGGGTTTCCATTATTTTTATAAAAGATATTGGAAGCCTCTTTTTATGTGACAGTCAGTTCCCAGGTGTGAATTGTGAAAGGCACAAAGATTATACTTTTAGTGCAAGGGTGTTCCTTTATATTCTTAAAATTTTGAGAACCCCATAGAGCTTTTGTTTGACCTTATATGCTTATATTTGTTTTGTGTGTGTTTATATCTGTTGATAGTTATTATATTAGAAAGTAAAAGATACATTAAGTGTATTTATTTTATTTTAAAATAATCCATTACAGGCTAACATAAATACTTTAATAAAAATAACATTTCCAAAATAAAAATAATTGAGTGAAAATAATAGCATTGCTCTACATTTTTGAAAATATCTAAATTTTGGCTTAATAGAAGACACTTGGATTCTCTACCTGCTTTTGCCATCAATCTATTGCAATATTATGTATATAATGTAGCCACTGGAAAACTCATGTTACGTTTGTAAGACAATGAGAGGCAAAATAGTTTTAACTTCATTGTCTCTTAATTTTCCTATATCATAATCTGAGAACTACTATTGGAGAAGAAGCTTTAGGACAGTATATGTTTCTGATTTTAGGGAAGGGAAGGCTTTCTTCAGTAAGACATAAAAATGTAAAATGCATACACACTTAAAATCAATTTGATTCATTAAAGTAACAATCTTCTCATCAAAAAACAACAATGAAGGAGTTGAAGAGAAAAGCCAAGACTTGAGAGAAGACATTTGTAACACATGTATCTTACACAAGATATGTATGTAGAATAAAGGACTATTACTTACCAATTTAAAAAACCCTCGTTACGGGAAATTAGGGTACCTAATTAGGGAAATTCAAATTTAAACCCTAATTATATGCCACTTCACATGCATCAGACTTGCGTAACAAGAGTTAGATAACAGGATACAAAGTGTTGATAATTCCCTGCCCTCTTGAGGTGGGCATCTGTTCTTATAACTACTTTGGAGAGCAATTTGACAATATCTAGTAAAATTGAAGGTGCACTTGGTGTACAATTCACCAGTTCAGCTTTTAGATGATACCTTAGTGTTATGGGATCCTTGGGGTGTTGCTTTTCTGGCCAGAAACCTCTGTGACCAGTGGCACCTTTGCCCAAGGTTTGCTCCAGCCCGCTGGGCTCATTCCACTTGGCTCACACTACTGGACTGGATCCCATGCCTGCCAAGGATGAGCCAGATGTGGGTGTGTGAGCAAGTGTAGGGTCTGGACACTACACGGTCAGACATGCTGGCTGCTGCAATGGGGTGGGCAGCTCCAGGTGTTGGCATGGATTGCCAGCTCTCTGCAAGGCTGCAGCTGTACCAGGTGCACTGTAAGCAGCTTCCACAGCTGGCGCTGGGGAACACGGTGGCACTCAGAAGCTTGGAGATGCCAGGAACCACAGGACGCCAAAGAGGGAGTCACAGCCCTGGCTCAGGGAGCTCCCAGGTCTGGGCTCCCCAAAGGGCCACAATGTGGTGGGCAAGGGGCATGTTTCAGCCCTATTTGTGTTACAGCTCTTTTAGCCCCACCATTTTTCGGGTCCCAAGTTCTTATCCTGTGATTGGGAAGAGTGAGGTATGCAGTCAAGTGGAGGGTGAGCAAAATGAAGAGGAGCTTTATTGAACAATGGAACAGCTTAGAGGAGATCTGCAGTGGGTAGCTTCTTTCTGTATCCAGGTTATCCTGGTAAGTGTTCAGCTCCTAGCAGGCAGGAGACCATGGAATGGGAAGCTCCCCTCTGCAAGCAGGTCATCCCATCATCTCTGCAGCTCTCAGCAGATGCAGCTCTCAGCAGAGAGGAGGTTTTGGAGTGGATTGCTTTTCTCTTTCAGCAGGTCATCCCATCATCTCTCCAGCTCTCAGCAAAGAGGAGACCCTGGAGTGGGGGATGTGCATGCCCGTTGGTCCATAGTTGGGCTCAAAAATGGCACCACATGTTCCCACTCCAGTCCACAGGACTGGCAGTCCAGCCCCCAGCCTTCCACTCTCCCTGGCCTGAAAGTGGGGCCTCACCAAGGACCTGCCCCCTTCTGCCCAGGAACCTGTCTTCCTCCTGCCTGTTCATGACACCTAGGCTATAGGTGCCAAGGAGGGCCTTCAGGCCAGCGCTAAGCCACCTTCAACCCTGCCTTGGCTTCCCTTAGGTGCTTATCAATGCCCAGAGTCTGGAGGGGGCCAAGGCTGCAGGAGGCTGGCATGTTTGCATAACCCTGATACCTGGCTGGGCTGTTAAAGCATCCGGGCTTGACCCTGACTTTGCTCCAGGATCATAGTGGGCACTGACAGCAGGGAGAAGCCAAGCAGCAGGAGCAGACACCTCCAAGCCTGCGAGGGCAGGGAGGGGTTTCTTGGGCCCCCAAGAGTATAGAGATGCCTGGATCTACAGCCACAGTTTGGGTGGCTGCAGCTGTGTCAGAGGTGCAGGGCTCCTGCCTGTCTCGGCCCCCCAAGAGCACAGAGAGACCTGGGTCCACAGCCACAACTTGGGCAGCTGCAGCTGCACCTGGGAGGGTAGGAGTCCTGCCTGCTCAGTGGAGCAGGAGACCTGGGTCCGCAGCCACAACTTGGGCAGCTGCAGCTGCACGCAGGATGGTGGGGCTCCCCACTCTTCCCGGGCCCCAGGAGTACAGAGATGCCCTGGTCTTCAGCTGTAGCTTGGGCGGCTTCAGTGGCATCTGGAGAGCTCCCACCCCAACTCGGAAGGGGTTACAGATTTGCCATGGTAATGAGTCTTCATCCTAAAGGTGTTGGTGGGGCCTGGACTTAGCCATACCTCCCTGGCCGATAACCTCTGGCTGCCAGGAGTCTTGCCTAGTTACTTCAATGTATGTATAGAAATATTATTTCTATATGTACCATGATGTCAAAATGATTGGGAAGCTCTTTCGTAGAGACATACTAAAATTTCGTTGCAGCATTGTTGCATTAAAAAACTGTTAGGATAGGATTTTAATTCATAAATGTAGAAATAAAGAGGGAAATAGAAAATAAGCTTTAGGCAAGATCTAGTGATAATTACTGTAAACAAGATCCACTGATAAATGCTGAAATTAGTGGATAAAATTATGAGGAGAAACAGGATTTATACATAGTTCCAAAGCATTTTCCTCAAGATATTTGTTAGCTACCAAAGGAAAGATGACAACATTATAAAGTAGGAGCTGCTGTAACTAAGTGATCATGGTTGTTACCACCAGCGAAAAGATACATTGACATCATGAATCCTGTGCTATGATGCTTTAAGAAAGTCACAGCATTATTTCTATGATATGCTTGCCAAAAAATGCATTACTTCTGTCCAATCATAGGAAAGTATTAGACAAATTAAAATTGAGGGACATGTGACAAAATAACATAAAATTTATTGAGGTCATAAGAAATGAGGAATGAGTGAAGAAGAAATAAGCTAAGGAGAAATGACAGTGAAATACAAGGAGGACTAAAACTACTTCACTTTGGGTATCAGGGAGGGTGTTTTTGAAGTAAATTAAGGTTAGGCAAAGCTTTGTTATTCCTGAGCAGCTACTGACTGCAGGTAGGGCTCAGTTACACTAAAGAATGTGTGAAATCATAAAAACCTTCAGTATTTAGCTGTATAAGACACAGGGTAGAAGACGTTTCAATCAGCACTTACCTTCATTAAGCCAAATTAACTGACAAATATCTTTTTGAAACTTGGGGAAGAGAAATCCTGAAATGTTTCTAGTGGTAAAGGAACAGTAAATGGAAATCATTTGTATAGTACCCAGTATTACTAATTTAACATGTGTAACAAAAACTTCCTTTAAACTTAGCATTTGTGCTTGGTCTGAATTGTTTTACTTTAGTGAATATTCAGTGGTCATTTTTAAATTCAGTATCTCCTTATCTAATTTCTCCATAATAAATTTCTTGTTAACAAATTGTATTACCTTAGATGTTTTTAAGAGCCTATCCCTCAGAATTGAGGAGTTACTATACAGTTTAGTTAATACTGATTTAATATACTGATTTATTATACTGATTGTTTTTAGCAATATATGGAGAGAGAGTTAAATAATTGTTTGTTTTGGAGTTTTGGTGAACTAACTAAAACTGTATTTTATACAATGTAAGTCCCTCTCAATCTCTAACCTGTTTCTTAGCACACATACCTTAAATTTTATAAAGTCCATTAAGATTTTGATTTTTAGTACAGTATTACTCTAATTCAATCTCAGATATTACTGTATTTGCATTTAACTCTGTTTTGAAAGTATTTCAGATATTGGCATTATTGTTTTAATGATTCTCTTAAAATATCCTGAAAATACCACAGACGACATTTGTATCTGGCTGTTCTAGCTCTTTAAAATTAGAAATATTTCTCTACATACTTTTTGCAGAAGTGAATATCAAAGGTACATGCTTTCAAAGCAAGGTAACAGAAATTAGAAATTGGTATGAAGATGGAACAATGGACAAACAACATTGAGTACATAATAGAGTCAGAATTGAAAATAATACACAGAATATCCTGATCTCGGAAATGGTTATGGTATTTATTTATTTATTTATTTAGAGATGGAGTTTCACTCTTCTTGCCCAGACTGGAGTGCAGTGGTGCGATCTCGGCTCACAGCAACCTCTGCCTCCCAGGTTCAAGCGATTCTCCTGCCTCAGCCTCCCAAGTAGCTGGGATTACAGTCATGTGCCATCACGCCCAGCTAATTTTGTGTTTTTAGTGGAGACGGGGTTTCTCCATGTTGGTCAGGCTGTTCTCGAACTCCCGACCTCAGGTGATCCACGCACCTCAGCCTCCCAAAGTGCTGGGATTACAGGCGTGAGCCATCGCGCCCAGCCGATCTTTATTCTTATATTCTAGCAATGTTATACTTCCTCAACAGCCCAGTTCTTACTAAATCATAGTATTATTTGTGTGAGAACTACAAGAAATTTACATTTCTGAGTTCAGAGAAGTTATACAGGACCACAGTTTCTTATGTGAAGAAATGTTTTGAACCAAATATGTTTTAGATTTTAAAACTTGCTGGATTTTAAAAAAACTGTTTTGATACCTTTTATTATATAATAATCCCAGCATGACTTAGGGCAGAATCTGCACATTAATATTTTTGCAGTAAGACGTATACATACTCACGCAAAGTGAGGAACATAAGGCAGCTAATCTCATCTCAGTTCTGGATTTTGCTGACAAATGAGTTAAGGAAAAACAATTGGATTTCAGAACTTGGGGCATTTTAGAATTGCAAATAAGGGATGGTAGACTTGCGTACTAACTAGAGGTGAGAAAAAAAAACACACACATGGAACAAAAATTAAGAGCTGTGGTCTTGGCTGTAAGTATAGTGAGAGTTAGGAGAAATTAGAGACTTCACCAAGAAAACTTCTGAACAGGGGCTGAAGGAAGATTCATAGAAAAGTGTTGCATTTGGAAATGAGCAAGACTAATGGCCAACCAGCCCAATTAGAACCTAGGTTCCTGTCAGAGGATTGTGGAATGAAAAGAGTTCTGTGAGGACAGAGTGGGAAGATTATATAGAGGGTTTGAATGTCAAATATGAGAATTGTAATACTGTGTCAGGATTCACAAAACTTTTTTGATCAAAGAAGCAATGTGAAAAATAGCAGGCTTCCTGTGGAATGAATATGGGGTTAAAAGGAAACAGTAGTGTCAAAAGACAAAATTGCAACAATTCAAAAGATCTAATTGACTTTTATTAGTGACTCGTGAATCGATGCCGTTTCTTCCAAAGATCTAGTAAAGGCTCTCCAATGAGTTATGCTCAAGAGGTTGGCTTCATAGGCAGAAAAGAGTTGAAGAAAGCAGAAACAGGGAACAAAAAGCTGATTGGTTATTTCAAAGTTACTTTCCTTACAGGGTTAAAAATATAGAGGACTTCCTTATCATGCCAGCTCAGGGAAACTGGGCCCCTTCTGATTGGCGGCTGGGAATCTCCTGTTTTTGTTTTGTTGTTTTTTTTTTTTCTTCAGAAAACTGGCCCCTTTCAACGTTTAGTTTGGCTGTGTGTCACCTAGCATAAGTGACTACATTCTGGTTTGGTCTGGTCTCTTGGGCCTACTGCAGGAGCTCAGTACAAATCAATGTTGTCTTATAAATTTTATTGAACAGTAGTCAAAATTGATCTCAAGATTTCTAGACTGAGAGCCTGGAAAAGAGTGGTCTGATGGGAAAAAAGCAGAATTGAAAAGTTCTTCCAGGTGGAAGGGTTTAGAACATATTGTTTAATGGGAAATTCAAGTGGAAATATTTCATAATTGAGTGTAAAAGCAAAGGTACAG
>NW_012101675.1:18265-18862 GCF_000951045.1 Mandrillus leucophaeus | reverse complement strand
TCACACAAATTTCAGCATATTGAAAATGTGTTGGGAGACAAGTATGTATTTGGTATGTAATTTTTTAGTATTTAAATGTCTGTTTTTTGTTTTTTGTTTTTTGTTTTTTTTGAGATAGAGATTCACTCTTGTTGCCCAGGCTGGAGTGACAATGGGGCGATCTTGGCTCACCGCAACCTCTGCCTCCCGGGTTCAAGTGATTCTCCTGCCTCAGCCTCCCGAGTAGCTGGAATTACAGCCATACACCACCACATCTGGCTACTTTTTGTATTTTTTTAAATTATACTTTAAGTTCTAGGGTACATGTGCACAACGTGCAGGTTTGTTACATATGTATACATGTGCCATGTTGGTTTGCTTCATCCATTAGCTCGTCATTTACATTAGGTATTTCTCCTAATGCAATCCCTCCCCCATCCTCCCACCACACAACAGGCCCCAGTGTGTGATGTTCCCCGCCCTGTGTCCAAGTGTTCTCATTGTTCAATTTCCACCTATCAGTGAGAACATGCAGTGTTTGGTTTTCTGTCCTTGCGATAGTTTACTCAGAATGATGGTTTCCAGCTTCATCCATGTCCTTACAAAGGACATGAACTC
>NW_012101675.1:11608-13655 GCF_000951045.1 Mandrillus leucophaeus | reverse complement strand
AGTTTGGCTGTGTGTCACCTAGCATAAGTGACTACATTCTGGTTTGGTCTGGTCTCTTGGGCCTACTGCAGGAGCTCAGTACAAATCAATGTTGTCTTATAAATTTTATTGAACAGTAGTCAAAATTGATCTCAAGATTTCTAGACTGAGAGCCTGGAAAAGAGTGGTCTGATGGGAAAAAAGCAGAATTGAAAAGTTCTTCCAGGTGGAAGGGTTTAGAACATATTGTTTAATGGGAAATTCAAGTGGAAATATTTCATAATTGAGTGTAAAAGCAAAGGTACAGATTATACGTATTCAGGATTAGAATGGAAAAATCACTGAATTTTAAGCAGGCATTGTAAACATACATGGAAAATCTCTCTCTCTCTCTCTCTTTTTTTTTTTTTAAGTTGAGACAAGGTCTCTCTGTCAACCAGGCTGGAGTGCAGTGGCGCAATCACAGCTCACTGTCCTCAGCCTCCAAGGATCAAGCAATCTTCCCACCTCAGCTTCCTGAGCAGCTGGGACCACAAGCATATGCTACCATGCTCAGCTAATTTTTTATTTTTTTTTGTACAGGTCTTGCTATGTTGCCTAGGCTGATACTGAACTTCTGGGCTCAAGCGAACTGCCTGCCCCAGCCTCCCAAAGTGCTAGGATTGTAGGCATGAGCCACTGCACCCAGCCATGAAGCTTTAAACTTAGAGACGTGACAAACTATCAAGTATTTTCTGTATGTGTTTTAAAATCCAAGTAACTTTTAAGACCATGAAATAGCTAACATCATGAAAGTGAGCAGGTTTTTTACACAAGAAGGTTTCCCTTAAGGTATATAGGCAAGGTAGCCTGAGTCTGGTAAGCTGAGGGGACCCTGATCAATATTCAAACATTTAAAAAGTTTACTGTGGGATGTACTGTTCTACTCTTGGGTGAAGTGGTCCTGGAATAGGTGCATGTTTTGGAGAAATCTAGAAATAACTCACACACTCTTCTATTTCTGTGAGGCCTCAACACCCTGGTTGCTCTTTCTTTCACTGAAATGAGGGAGGTATTCTTGCCCCTGAGGGCAGATGTCTCTGTTGGGGAGGAGAGTGTAAACATCATGGATTCAGGTGCCCCAGCCTTTCATCCTTCATGAGATAACCTGGGTAGACTGATCCCTGATTAACTCTTTATGTCTGTGTTTGTTGA
This sequence comes from Mandrillus leucophaeus, assembly GCF_000951045.1. Taxonomy (NCBI): domain Eukaryota; kingdom Metazoa; phylum Chordata; class Mammalia; order Primates; family Cercopithecidae; genus Mandrillus; species Mandrillus leucophaeus. Next base: position 12,482 of record NW_012101675.1, on the reverse strand, counting down.
CTCTGAGCTTGTTTCTTTCTTAAAAGTATATACATTATATTAATTACGTGTGTGGGGTGAAGGTGAGACATGTATATTGCCACTTCAGAAGGGTTTTGTGTTGAAGGGTGGGCAGATGCATGTATTCAGTTTGCCATATTGAACCTAACACGATGACTATCACATCCCCTATGACTTGCACGTATATGCCCAGATGGCCTGAAGTAACTGAAGAAACACAAAAGAAGTGCAAATGCCCTGCCTCCTTAACCAATGACATTCCACCACAAAAGAAGTGAAAATGGCCGGTCCTTGCCTTAGGCAATGATATTATCTTATGAAATTCCTTTTCCAGGCTCATCCTGGCTCAAAAAGCTCCCCCACTGAGCACCTTGTGACCCCCACTCCTGGCCACCAGAGAACAACCCCCCTTTGACTGTAATTTTCCTTTACCTACCCAAATCCTATAAAACAACCCCTCCCTTATCTCCCTTCACTGTCTCTCTTTTCCGACTCAGCCCGCCTGCACCCAGGTGAAATAAACAGCCATGTTGCTCACACAAAGCCTGTTTGGTGGTCTCTTCACACGGACGCGCATGACATAGCCCACATAAGAAATTGTCCTTATGAAAATAAAGGAACTTTATTAACTAAGAATTTACCCTAATCTTTGTCTTCCATAGTTTCTTTTGAGAGTATAAGTTTTGTCACATGTCTGAAATCTTTATATGGAAGCTCTGACTCCTGGCCCTTTGGTTGGAGCCCACTTCTACCTGTGAGCTTTGAGTTTATAACAATGTACCTATAGCTATACAACAGGCAGGAGGAATATTGGATTTCAGGCTTAATGAACAGACTCAGAACTTAAGGTGGACCCAGCATGGAACTGGCACTT
>NW_012101675.1:2193-9873 GCF_000951045.1 Mandrillus leucophaeus | reverse complement strand
CATCAAAGTCATTCTCCATCCAGCTTTGTTCCATTGCTGGTGAGTTGCTGCGATCCTTTGGAGGAGAAGGGGCACTCTGGTTTTTAGAATTTTCAGCTTTTCTGCTCTGGTTTCTCCCCATCTTTGTGGTTTTATCTACCTTTGGTCTTTGATGATGGTGACCTACAGATGGGGTTTTGGATTGGATGTCCTTTTCATTGATGTTGATGCTATTCGTTTCTGTTTGTTAGTTTTCCTTCTGTCAGTCAGGTCCTTCAGCTGCAGGTCTGTTGGAGTTTGCCGGAGGTCCATTCCAGACGCTGTTTCCCTTGGTATCACTAGTGGAGGCTGCAGGACAGCAAATATTGCAGAACAGCAAATATTGTGGCCCAATCCTTCTTTGGAAGCTTCCTGTCACAGGGGCACCCGGCTGTATGAGGTGTCAGTCGGCCCATACTGGGCGGTGCCTCCAAGTTAGGCTATGGGGGCTCAGAGACCCACTTGAGGAGGCAGTCTGTCCGTTCTCAGAGGACAAACACTGTGCTGGGAGAACCACTGCTGTCTCTGAAGAGAGAGAGTTTAAGTCAGACAGAGACGTTTAAGTCTGTAGAAGTTTCTGCTTCCTTTTGTTCAGCTACACCATGCCCCCAGAGGTGGAGTCTACAGAGGCAGGGGGCCTCCTTGAGCTGTGGTGGGCTCCACCTGGAGCTTCCTGGCTGCTTTATTTACCTACTCAAGCCTCCGCAATGGCAGACTCCCTTCCCCAGCTGGGCTTGCTGCCTTGCAGTTCGATCTCGGACTGCTGTGCTAGCGGTGAGCAAGGCTCTGTGGCCATGGGACCGCTGAGCCAGGCACAGGCATCCCTTGGTGTGCCGTTTGCTAAGACCATTGGAAAAGCGCAGTATTTAGGTGGTAATGTCCCAATTTTCCCTGTACAGTCTGTCATGGCTTCCCTTGGCTAGGAGAGGGAAATCTCCTGACTGCTTGTGCTTCCCGGGTGAGGCGATACCCCACCCTGCTTCAGCTCGCCCTCCATAGGCTGCACCCACTGTCCAACCAGTCCCAGTGAGATGAACCAGGTACCTAAGTTGGAAATGCAGAAATCGCCCATCTTCTGCGTTCAGCACGCTGGGAGCTGCAAACTGGAGCTGTTCCTATTTAGCCATCTTGGAATGGACCCCTAATTTTTGTATTTTTTAGTAGAGATGGGTTTCTGCATGTTGGTCATGCTGGTCTCAAACTGCCAACCTCATGTGATCCGTCTGCCTCAGCCTCCCAAAGTGCTGGGATTACAGGTGTGAGCCACCGCACCCAGCCTATGTCCTGTTATTGAGTATGTCCTTATGTTTCATTTCTTTTCTTTTAGGTCTCTTTTATTCAAAACCTTGTATTTTGTGTGGAAAGAGTTTACCGTGTGCCTGACTTTGGTATCTGGGAAAGAGGAAGCAAATATAATAATGGCAGCACAGAGCTACATTCGAGGTAATTTGCTGATTTCTGAGATTTTTTTTTTAATTAAATGTGTGGAATTTGAATATGGAAAAATACTGACGCATTAGATTGGAACTGTGATTTATATGTTAATTTGCGGCAATTTTTTTTTCTACCTATGATGCAGATGGAAGTCACTTAAAATTAACACAAAAGAGCCCATTCTCGGTGCCCATAAACAGATGCAAGATAGGAGTAGGTGTCTTTCCCAACCTGCCAAGGTGTCAGTACATGCATATCAGCCTTCATCATTAATCCACAGCTTGGCCTTTCTGCTCAACCAAGTCATTTTCTTTTTCCTCTTTGAAATTACCTCATTTGAAATGTCAAGTACATTAAAATTTTCAAACACCAGTTGTATATGCACTGAATATAAAATTTCCTTCCATGTTATAGAACTGATTTTTATCTTGACCACAGATTCTTACACTGTTCACGTAAAACTTAAGATTCATTGTCATCTGTAAGATCTGTGATCAACATCTTGAGCTGTGGTTTAGTGCGTTTGAATAAGCAACAATAGCTAATAACTGATATTAGTAGTTTATGAATTTCTTTTAATCCTTAGGGTTAAGGAAATAACTTTAGTGACTGATTGTACCTTTCCTAAATCCTAATTTTATGCAAAGGAGATCATATTTTAATAACAATATAGTTCAATGAGTCCTATCCATGTTGCACTAAAAGATGTATGAATTTAAGCTAAAAGTTATTACTGTAGGTTAGTTTGGATTATTGAGACTTAAATGAAGTGAAGAAACAGTCTAGAGGCCACGCATGGTGACTCACTCACGCCTGTAATCCTAGCACTTTGGGAGGCTGAGGCAGGAGGATCACAAGGTCAGGAGTTCGAGACCAGCCTGGCCAACATGGTGAAACCCCATCTTTACTAAAAATACAAAAAGTAGCTGGGCGTGGTGGTGCATGCCTGTATTCCCAGCAACTGGGTAGGCTGAGGCAGGAGAATGGCTTGAACCCGGGAGACAGAGGTTGCAGTGAACCAAGATTGTGCCACTGCACTCCTGCCTGCATGACAGAGCGAGACCCCGTTAAAAAAAAAAAAAAAAGAAAAAGAAAAAAGAAACACTCTAGAAAACACTGGTTAAGAGGAGTCCAAAGTGGTCTATATTTTTTGATAGACTAATCGCACACACAAAAATAAGTTGATATAAGATATTTAGTAAACTAAATACTGGCTCCAGATCACTAGCTATATAACCCTCAGCAAGTTATGTGACCTTCTTATGATTCAGTTTTCTCATCTGTAAAATAAAGGTGATAATTCTACTTTATTTCATTGTTGTAATAATCGTTGTCATTGTTGTAGTAGTGTATATAAAGCATTTGAATGCCTAGCATAAGTAAGCACTAGAATGTTAGTGTACTTACACATTTAAGAACATTTTAATAAAAAATATTTAAATTAAAGGGACTTTAAGATTAATCCTTAACTAACATAGAAACATTTTTCTATAGGTTTTGTGATTCATGTGAAGAATTTTTACAGTATAGACCAGAATAGTATCAATCAATGAAAAAGTCAGTGAAGTAGAGGAATAATTTGTGGTAAAGTTCATTTCAGACATTAAACGGATTCTGGCGAATACTAAAATTAGATAGATGATGTTATAATTCAGCCCTCATCCAAATTAAGTGCTCAGCATTCCAGATTATCACTCAAATAATAAGAAATTGGATCTAATTAGATACGATGATTTTTAAAATTTACCTTTTCAGTACGTATGATTATCAGATCTCTTCCTTCTTTTTTAATAAGCTTTTAATATATCAGTCTGACCCTGTTGCCATTATTTTCAGCGTGAAATATTTAGACTAGAAGTTTTTCTGTTTATAAAAACTATAGTAGGCCAGGAGCAGTGGCTCACATCTGTAATCCCAACACTTTGGGAGGCTGAGGCGGACAGATGACCTGAGGTTGGGAGTTTGAGACCAGCCTGACCAACATGGTGACACCCCGTCTCTACTTAAAAAAAATACAAAAATTCGCTTGGCATTGTGGCATGTGCCTGTAATCACAACTACTTGGGAGGCTGAGGCAGGAGAATCTCTTGAACCTGGGAGGCAGAGTCTGTAGTGAGCTGAGATCGCACCACTGCACTCCAGCCTGGGTGACAGAATGAGACTCCATCTCAAAAATAAAAATAAAAACAAAAGTAAACTGTAATAAACTCAGAAAGAACCTTAAATAAAAGTTACTACTGACCCTAGAAAGTAAGGGTGTTAGAAGGTGCCTGGTGACAAAACAGGCTCCAACTTGTATTCCTATAACTGAGATGCCAGTCTTTAAATTGATTCATTAAGGATTTTGTTTGAAGGCTTGAAAAATCATTATGTGATGTTCTTTGCCATCTTTTGCATGCAAAATTAATCTTAATTGTAGTCGGCCGATTTTGTTCAAATGGATGAGAGATGAAGTTTGTCATTTAAGTTTGGATGATGGGTTTTATACTTTATTTGACATTGATCTTGTAATTGTCCATAGTATAACACTTTAAAATTCCCAAAAAGAACTTTAACCTTAATTTTTTATCAGAAAGTTTCCAAGGTCAGGTCTTCTGTTTTGAATCTATCACCTCTGATGTCCAAAGGATACATTTTGAAACTGCAGGAGAATTGAGCTCCATGTGCTCACGGAGGCAGTGACGGCTATGGTAGTGGGCGGCCAGTATCTTTCTGCACTTAGGCCTATGTAGTGGAATGTAGGATCAAGTCACACCTCTTAATCTGTCTCTGCCATAGGATACCCCAGAACTATTTGGGGTTTATTGGATCTATTCTTTACTGCTTAGTGCAGTATCCTTGTTATATCCTGAAGCTGTTCTCATAATTTCAGACAGCTTGAATTAATACATAGTAATACTTACCATAAGTACTTACACTTCCCTTCGTAGCCTGACACTTTCTCTACCACTCTCCTTTCTCTGTGCTATACAGTCATCTGTACCAGGAGTCAGAGAGAGAACAGAGCATAATCTGAGTGTTGCCTTGGTGCTCACTAGGGCCTCAGCTGAAGTGACTGACTCTTCCTTTCCTTGCCACGTTGAGTACATCCCTTCTAAGTTGCACCTCGTATCAAAGAAGATTTCGACCCCTGGGCCCCAAAAGACGCACATGTACTCTTCTGAAGTCAGAGGCTATCTCTTCAGCATCCATGTCCAGCTGTCCTTTAATAATTGCAATCTGTGACACTGAACAGTTATGGAATATGTTTAGGCCAGGCCAGGAACCTTACTGCATTTTATATAGGAGGAAACAAATGTTTAGAAGACTTTGGGGTACCCCACACCTTACATCATATAACTCAATGGGTGGTAGAACCAGAACTGGATTCCATGTCAGTGGCCCACAACTCCAAAATCATTTTTACTATGTCGCATTGTATTTCAAAGTCATAAAAAGTTTCTCTAAAGTGTGAAAGTACTGCATGGTGTAAACGCTCTATAAAATTGTGGTAAGTTTCAAGGATGATATCATAGCTTAGTAATCAGTATAGCTTGATTCGGCTTAATGCTTTGGTGAGACCCTGTTTGCCCTCCCATTTCAACCCCAAATTGGCTGGTACCCTTTTAATTCAAATTCTTGAATTGTTTAGTATTCTTAGATAAACCCCAGAATTTTTTTGTTAAGAATACTCTCCTTACGTTGATCAAAACCTCATTCTAACAGCACCCTCACCCTTTCCAGGGCTTCAGTTAAGGGTCTATTGCTCTGATCTCACTATGATTATCTTGAAATGTTTCCTAAGTAACCATTCCCTGTTCTTCTGAGTTTTCTGTTTGCTTTTCCTCAAATAACACACCCCTTTCAATTTTTCCTAAGGTGTCTGGAGCTATATTGGATAATGTTCTTCTTTTTTCCTGTTAAGTCTCTAAGTCTTTTAATGCATGCCCATACTTTCTTAAATTCTATATTATCATATTTAATTCCACTTTCCTCCATATATCATTTTGGTACCTATTTATTATAGCAGTAATTCTGAGTCTTCAGAGTTGTACGTCAGAGAAGTCCTCTCAATCTCTACAAATTTAATGCAAATATTTTAATCTTTAAATTTCTCCCTCCTCATTAATGTAAGGTTATTTCTACCCCTTGGGCTACCTTTAAACCTGTACCTGTGTGTTTTGAAGAAGAGATGAGTCTTTGTTACAAAATGTGAATTGAATTCCAAACCCTAATTTTGATTTTTTTTGGCTACTGGGAAACAAAAAGGAAAACTGTACTTAATAATTTACTAATGTGCATATGTGTCCAAATGTACAGAAATAAACTCCTAAGTAGAACTTTGTGTTTAACAGCATAATTTCCTGTTTCACTTTGTTAAGTCTTGTGTTTGTGATATATAGAGGACTACAGAAGCAAAAGGAATTGAAGTCTGATTTTTTTTAGCTTTTTAATTATACTTAAAAGTTCGGGGGTATATGTGCAAAATGTGCAGGTTTGTTACATAGGTACACATGTGCCATGGTGGTTTGCTGTACCCATCAACCCATCATCTACATTAGGTATTTCTCCTAATGCTATCCCTCCCCTAGCCCCCCACCCTCTGACAGGCCCCGGTGTGTGATGTTCCCCTCCCTGTGTCCATGTGTTCTCGTTGTTCAACTCCCCCTTATGATTGAGAACATGTGGTGTTTGGTTTTCTGTTCTTGTGATAGTTTGCTGAGAATGATGGTTTCCTGCTTCATCCATGTCCCTACAATGGACATGAACTCGTCCTGTTCTATGGCTGCATAGTATTCCATGGTGTATATGTGCCACATTTTCTTTATCCAGTAGTCTATCATTGATGGGCATTTGGGTCGGTTGCAAGTCCTTGCTATTGTGAACAGTGCTGCAATAAACATATGTGTGCATGTGTCTTTATAGTAGAATGATTTATAATCCTTAGGGTATATACCCAGTAAAGGGATTATGGGGTCAAATGGTATTTCTCATTCTAGAACCTTGAAGAATCGCCACACTGTCTTCCACAATGGTTGAACTAATTTACACTCCCACCAACAGTGGACAAGCATTCCTATTTTTCCACATCCTGTCCAGCATCTGTTGTTTCCTGACTTTTTAATGCTCCCCATTCTAACTGGTTTGAGAGGGTATCTCATTGTGGTTTTGATTTGCATTTCTCTAATGACCAGTGATGATGAGCTTTTTTCATATGTTTGTTGGACGCATAAATGTCTTCTTTTAAAAAGCGTCTGTTCATACCCTTTGCCCACCTTTTGATGGGGTTGTTTTTTTCTTGTAAATTTGTTTAAGTTCTTTGTAGATTTTGCATATTAGCCCTTTATCAGATGGATAGATTGCAAAAATTTTCTCCCACTTTGGCTTTTGGCTTTTGTTGCCATTGCTTGTGATGTTTTAGTCATGAAGTCTTTGCCAATGCCTATGTCCTGAATGGTATTGCCTAAGTATTCTTCTAGAGTTTTTATGTTTTTTATTTTGGAAATGGAGTCTTACTCTGTCACCCAGGCTAGAGTGCAGTGGCGCAATCTAGGCTCACTGCAAGCTCTGCCTTCTGGGTTCACGCCATTCTCCTGCCTCAGCCTCCCAAGTAGCTGGGACTACAGGCACCCGCCACCATGTCTGGCTAATTTTTTGTATTTTTTAGTAGAGACGGGGTTTCACAGTGTTAGCCAGGATGGTCTTGATCTCCTGACCTCTGATCCACCCACCTCGGCCTCCCAAAGTGCTGGGATTACAGGTGTCAGCCACTGTACCTGGCCAGTTTTAGGTCTTACATTTAAGTCTTTAATACATCTTGAGTTAATTTTTGTATAAGGTTTAAGGAAGGGGTCCAGTTTCAGTTTTCTGCATATGGCTAGCCAGTTTTCCCAACACCGTTTATTCAATAGGGAGTCCTTTACCCTTGGCTTGTTTTTGTCAGCTTTGTCAAATATCAGATGGTTGTAGATATGTAGTGTTATTTCTGAGGCCTCTGTTCTGTTCCATTGGTCTATATCTTTGTTTTGGTACCAGTACCATGCTGTTTGGGTTACTGTAGTCTTGTAGTATAGTTTGAAGTCAGGTAGCCTGATGCCTCCAGCTTTGTTCTTTTTGCTTAGGATTTTCTTGGCTATGCAGGCTCTTTTTTGGTTCCATATGAACTTTAAAGTAGTTTTTTCTAATTCTGTGAAGAAAGTCAATGGTAGCTTGATGGGGATAATATTGAATCTATAAATTACTTTGGGC
>NW_012101675.1:0-858 GCF_000951045.1 Mandrillus leucophaeus | reverse complement strand
GTATGATATTGACTGTGGGTTTGTCATAAATAGCTCTTCTTATGTTGAGATACATTCAATCAATACCTATTTTATTGAGAGTTTTTATCATGAAGGCGTGTTGAATTTCATCAAAGGCCTTTTCTGCATCTATTGAGATAATCATGTGGTTTTTGACATTGGTTCTGTTTATGTGATTGATTTGTGTATGTTGAACCAGCCTTGCGTCCCAGGGATAAAGCTGCCTTGACCGTGGTAGATAAGCTTTTTGATGTACTGTTGGATTCAGTTTGCCACTATTTTATTGAGGATTTTCACATTGATATTCATCAGGCATACTGGCCTGAAATCTTTTTTTGTTGTGTCTCTGCCAGGTTTTATTATCAGGGTGATGCTGGCCTCATAAAATGAGTTAGGGAGGAATCCCTCTTTTTCTATTGTTTGTAATAGTTTCAGAAGGAATGGTACCAGCTCCTCTTTGTACCTCTGGTAGAATTCAGCTGTGAATTCATCTGGTTCTGGGCTTTTTTTGGTTGGCAGGCTATTAATTACTGCTTCAATTTCAGAAGTTGTTATTGGTCTATTCAGGGATTTGACTTCTTCCTGGTTTAGTCTTGGGAGGGTGTATGTGTCTAGGAATTTCTCCATTTTTTTCTAGATTTTCTACTTTATTTGCATAGAGGTATTTATACTATTCTCTGATGGTAATTTGTATTTCTGTGGGTTCAGTGGTGATATCTCTTTATTATTTTTTATTGTGTCTATTTGATTCTTCTCTCTTTTCTTCTTTATTAGTCTGGCTAGTGGTCTATTTTGTTAATCTTTTCAAAAACCCAGCTCTTGGATTCATTGATTTTTTTGAAAGGTTTGTGTGTGTGT
>NW_012101674.1:265457-326661 GCF_000951045.1 Mandrillus leucophaeus | reverse complement strand
GCTGATGAGTTGATGGGTGCAACACACCAACATGGCACAAGTATACATATGTAACAAACCTGCACGTTATGCACATGTACTCTAGAACTTAAAGTATAATAATAATAATAATAAAAAAGAAAATCAGAACTTAACACATATAAAAAAGAAAGTGTTATAGAATATATTTAGGATCCAAATGAGATAAAAGTCTACGGGTATGTCTCTTTATCTCATTTGGATCCTAAATGTATTCTATAATACTTCATTTATTTTTTCCGGAAATATCTATATACTCTAGGTCTGTGTGATCAACAAATTTGTAAGAAGAATATTATGTTCCAAAGTTGTTTTTAAAGAACCAATTCAGTTCCATTTCTGAATACCATATTTTCCTGTCATTACAAAAATCCTTTTGAAAGCATTCTTTCTACTAAATGATTTGGTATCGTATCTATTTTGAGCATATGAGCAAGCACAATTATTTCTAAATCAGAGCAAAGTTACAGCTGAAAATCCCTTTAAATTATATAAGCCTTTAGTAGAGTTCATATGGATGTCGTCATCACAGAACTAAGACAAGGCACTTCAAGAAGCTTATGGAGTGGCAAATACATAGTATAGGTAAATATAAGACAGATGGTATTGAGAGCCAAAATGTGTGATACAGGCAAGCAGTGCTTATAGGGTTTCAAAAAAAGAAGAAATTGAGATATCAGTATGGGCTGAGGTCACTGAGGGGAGGTTACACTGGAGAGCCTTGAGCAGGGAGAGCAGTCAGGACAGGACACTGATAACAAGAGACAATACTGTGGCAGGGGTGAATGGGGCAGGGTAGGGGAGTTGGGGAGAGTTGGTATTCTGGGAGATTGGGAAGATGCAGACTTGCATACATTGAGTTGGAGCAAAGAGAGCTAGAATCGAACCAATGAGGCAGGGATACTGTGAAGTATGACATTGGGGGTAATTTTGATTATAAGGATGTCTTACTACAGATGCTCCTGGGGATGCACAAGCCTCATCTTTTGGTATGTTGACCTTAGAAAAAATGTTGCATGCTGAGCACCAACAAAGTTTAGCCAGGACAAAGAATTCTGTATTTTGTGGAAATACAGAGTGGTTTGAAGTAGAGACAACTGATTGTCTCAAAGAGAGCACAGGGCAGGCAAGCTCCAGGTAAGAAAGACTTGTACTTTATCTGTGAATTTTCACAGTGTCAGCCCAGGTTGCTTCAGGGTTATTTGTGTTGTTCATTCCTCTTGCCTCACCTGCCTCCCAACCCCATTTTCCCCCTTTCCTCCGTTACATTCTGATCACGCCTAGAAGATTTAGAAAAGACTAGAACTGTATTTGGAGAGCCACTGACACCAGATTTGTGACTAGTCATGCACAATTCATTAGCTTTTATGTTTATACCATAATAGTGAAGCTGCAGATGCTGATATCAAATCAATATAAATATATTTTAAAGTGCTTGCAACTAGTGCAAAATTTGAGTTGCTAAGACCATACAGAGTAAAAATAAACATCATGGGAGTGACGATTCTGTGTATTTCCTTCGCTGTAGGCTGAAACAGATCAATTTACTAAAAAGCAATTTATCAAAAGATTTGTTTGCTGGAAAACCAATTTGTAGAGCACCAGTTTGCCAAATAGTGATTTATGGACTAGCAATTAGCTGATTGAGCAATTTATTAAAAGACCTATTTGCTGAATTATCAATAGAGTAAAAACTCTTTCTATTAACTATTACAGCAGAATGGCATATTAACTCATTCTGTCAACAAAAGTGCAAATAAAATGTGGTTATTTTGTTTTTCAACAATTAATCTAATTTTTCTTATATGCATCCCCTCCCTGACTCCTACTCTCTTGGGTCTTGTGGGTCAGGAGAACCGCAAGTAAGGATTTATCATTCTATTCTGATTTCAGTGGTTTCCTTTTAGTCTCTGACTTTCCAGTAAGTGTTTTGTCGTTCACGGTTCTTCACCCAATGCCTTGTCCCTGGCAAATGTGGGTCTTGGGGTCCTGGTCTTATCATGTTCTTGAGGCAATGGCGGGGAAGGAGAGGGGACTGTGATCTGTGAGTGGATCTTTGTGCTCTCTGGCTTCTGCTGAAATAATGGCACCCATCCATCTTGTCACTGCTCCTCCTGCTGGCTCCCATTACTGAAGTTTACTGACGAAGCAGGCGACCTTGTGGTCTAGATCCTCTTTGTCTTGTCTTCTCTGAGGTATTGTCCATTGATTCAGACCCACTTCTGTGGTCAGGGATGTGGCATATTCCCCCTGACATCTAGCTGTGAACTTCATTTGATTCTCACTCTGGGTTGTTGGCCTGTAGACATGGCTCGCACTGCAGGATGAGCCTGAGAAACTTACCAGTCAGCAGTGTCAACCCCTTTGTGTCCTGCCACATGTCACACGGAGTGACAGAAACTTTCCATATCCCCAGGAGCTCAGGAAGACTCAGCAATGCCCCAATGCCATGTGACCTTATAACCCTTCCAGGTTTACTCTGAAGTGGCTGGAGCTGCTGAGAGGGCCATTCATATGGTTGTGCCCCCCTGGAATTGTGTGATGCAGGGTCCTGAGGTAGCTCAGTAAAGTCTGCAGCTTTCTCTTCAGCCTGTCTAGCTTGCTCTTCTTTGATAGCCTAGAAGTCAGAAGTCAGACAACAAATACTTGAAGTCTTGCTTTCTCTACGTCTGTCCTTTTCTCTTCTCCATAATCTCCTAGTGTCTGAAAGAGGCCAAATTGTCACTTTCTCCTGGCTTGTGAGAACTTCTCCTCCATTCTCTCGTTTCCTGAAGCGGTATTCTCACTCATGTCCCTCCATTTCTGGGGCTATAATGACAGAATGGCTCTCAGCCTGAGAGCTTAATTTACTGGAGAGAAGAAAGGAAAAACAAAACAAAACAAAACACCCCACCCTATCAGCTTGATATTTTCAAAACTTCATTTTCATGTCTTTTTCTCCTTAATCCCCTCCCTCCACACAGTTGGATCTGTGGGGCTGACTGCCTGTGGAGGGAGCAGACTTTAAAGCAAGACGTGAAGTTACACGGAGGGAAGTGCCCCGGTGGGTCCACGTCAGGAGAAAGGAACATGAGGAAGCCACAAAAAATTCATCAGCCATTGACTCCAGTTGCTGATGTGGCAGTGTGACATGAGGCAAGGAACACATTGGTGAGAGAGCCACAGGCCGTGTCACGTCTGACACCTGTCTCCTCACAGGATATCTGTGGAGCTGCCATCTTGGTGAGGAGGCTGGGGAGGAACATCTGAGGGGCAGCATTTCCCTGAAAGGGCCATTTGTACTGAAAAGAAATGGTTGAAACTGAAGACATTAAGATATGTCAGGGTGGGTGAAGATTAGAAAAATAAAAAAGCTACATTTACTTTTCACGTTTGAAAGTCGTTTGAATGAACTTGTACAATGACTTTAAAAGTTTATAGACATTCACTTTACTAGATGCTACCCCATGTTCAGTGTACTTTTTGGAATAACAATTTATTGGATAGTTTTAGTTTCTGGCATTGTACAGGTCACAAATATCAAAGATTTTTTTTTTCTTTTAATGAGGGGGTTGGCATCTTTATCCCAAACTATTTTCCATTCAGTCTATTGGCTTTCCTAATGCGCTTAATTAATGACTTTGCTTTTTGGAGTGGGACAGAAGGTGGCGGAATCACAATGATGTCCAGGGAATTGTGTCTGGAGTGGTTTTCCCACATTTGTATACATACCATCTGCTTTGTGTGTGAGCACATTCACACATACACTCTCCTGTCTACTTCAACTCTGAGATCCCACTTTATTTTTATGTTCCTAGGGGCATGTTAATCTTCACATATCCAAGATAGTTTAAAGGGCAAGGCAAGGAAAGACTGACCATTTGTGTATATACATTCAATGTTGATGAAGTGCTTACGTATCTGAAATGTGAAAGAGCTTGGTTTTGCTTTATGCCGTGTTAAGGTAGAGGCAAGTAGAGAAAGGTTCTTCTCTTCCATGCACAATATCTTTCAGTTCCTGTACTTTGCTGTACTTTCAGGGATGTTTGAACCACGCCTGACACTAGATGAGAAAATGATACCAAAATGACTGAGCTGTTGAGTCTGGCATCAACAAGAGTGAGTCCCAAGATTATGTCTTATCTAGGAAACAGCAGAAAAGACTTTTTTTCCCCAGACAAAACACAAAGCTGAATTAGAATTTACCAAACATGTATTGGCTAGTATTAAGTGTAAGGCGGTGTGCTGGCACCACTTGGAGGAGTTTTCACAGTGCTGTAGGACAATCCACAGGTAACCAATGGACAGATGACTCAGGAAGTTCATCACCAACTGTCCTGGTTTGCTCGGGACTGAGGGAGTTCCCAGGACATGTGGTTTTCAGAGCTAAAACTGGCAAAGTCTTCACCAAACCAGGATAAGTTGGTCACCCTACTTATCAGAAAACCTCAGATCCAAATTCTATGATTTTAACCCCAAACCTCTACTGGGTCACAATAACCTGTGATATTTAAACTGTTATTGGACCTATAGATACTTGCTTTTTGCTGAGCAGATATGTGCAGGAAAGAACTCTGGTTTTTGGAAAACTGGTTATGCTGCTTTACTAGAGCACATGAACTCATACTGTTATACTGTTTTAGGTATGTTCATACATACATAATTAATTCATAATTAATCTTTGAACTTTATTACATAAAATGAAAATAATCATCACACTCATTTGTTGTGAGGATTCAGTGAAATAATGGGAGAGATGGTGTTTTTCATACTTTAAAGTATAATGCAGATGTGAGATGTTATTATTTCAGACACGTTCCTGTAGCAATAAAAGAATAATAGAAAACAAAAAATTCATTTTTTTTCAATCTCTTATGATAAAATTTCCCCCTCAACATGTTTTATAATTTAGTAGAATTAAACATATTTGAAGATACGGTGAAGCACAAGGTATTATTGTACTGCCATCTTTAGGGCATATTGTGAACTACACTTGTATAGTTCGAATTGTTTTTCAAAAGCAGTGCTATTAAGTTTTAAATGTATCAGACAGTAATTCAGACCACTGGCATAGAGTTTAAAGGCCTCATTAAAAAGCTACTAGTCAATCAGTCATAATGAGTCACGTCAAAAATGGCTAGCACCAGTCACAGAGCTACGCTCATGAATGAGGCTGGTCTTCCGGAGTGATTAACTGTTAAGACTGGAAGGGACATTAGAAGTCAGTTCTTGCAGATGACTTCCTGTCTGCTTCCTGTGCTCACTTGGGGATTTAGCAACAGGAAGAGTAACAGATTTAGGCCTGAGAGATGCCCAGGAAGAGGGAATAGGCAATCTCTGGCACAAAAGAGAGACCAGACATCCGGGCTCAACACACATGTATCATCTATGTATCTATGTGTGAATGAATGAATGAACAAATGAAACTCTTGTGTCAGGGTCTTTTTTTTTTTTTTTTTGACTCCAGACTCTCTCTGAGTTCGAGGTAGAAATCAGATAATCATCCTTAGAGTCTCCCATCCTGGGAATATGAGTGCTGGCCAGTGTCCTTCTACCTTATGAGGTGGGAAGGTAGCCTTCAGAAGACTGGGATTGGAGGAAACTCCTTTTAAATCATTCTCTGGCTTCCCTGGGCTCCATAAGCTGTGCCCCCTAAGGAATCTAAGCAGTTATTTTACTAAAGGAATCAAGTAAGAGAATCAAAGGATTCGAAGGATTCAATACTGAGTTGGGAGAATGTTTGCTGGGAGGAGGAGAGGACAGGAGAGGAGGCAGAAGTTAAGAGCTGTGCTTTTGTTTAGCTAACTCAATCTCCTGTGCCACACGTTAGATCTTTACAAAGATTCTTTGCTTGGCCAAACTTTAGTCAGGCTTCTGAACCTCTTCCTAGACCCATCTGTGTACTTCCTTGACCTATCTGTGTACTTCCTTGTAAAAATCCAGGTGTAGCAAAGAACTTGCTATGTCAGTTTAGCAAGATCCCTTCATCCTTGACCTCTGATCATCCTTGATCATTCTCCACCATCTTCTGGGTGATGTCTTATCAGCCTGGCTGGTCTTCAGCAAGAATCCTGTTAGACTGGTTTAGCCAGAATCCCTCTTACCCCTGATGCTTCCTCTCAGTAATTTTCCATCCTCTGACCCCCACCTTGATCCCCAGCTATAATCCCACTTGCTCATGTTTTCAGAGTTGAGCCCAGTCTCTCCCACACTGCAAGATCCCATTGCAGTGGTTCCTGTACCTACCCTGATGGTCCTGAATAAAGTCCATACCATATTTTGACAAGTATCATTTAATATATACATTTTTAACAAGCTTCAGAGGATGTGGCTGCCTTTCCCCCCAACTCTCATGTTCTACTCAATCTGTGCAGAGTCCTTTTTTCACTGCCACCCTTCTAAGACATACCATCTTGCCTTTCAGGATAAAGGTTCTCAGATCCATTTCCTTCTTGTCTGGAGTTGTTGCACTTTGACTTGATGTGCCAGGTCTAGAGTGGGCAAGTGGCTCCTGAATGTCTTCTTCAGAAATATTATTTCTCTGAGCTTCAAGTCAGTGACTAGTAAAATAAAAAGAGAAATATTATTTCTCACATCCACTACAATTCTGAAAGCCAAAATGACAAATAATATCAATTATTGGTGAAGATGCGGAGCATCCAGAATGCTCTGACATGGCTGTTGGAGTGTAAAATAGACAACTTTGGAAAATTATTTGCAATGAAATTAAATATACACCTATTCTATAACATGGAAATTTTAGATATATATTCTACTTCTAGATAGATATCTAGAAGAAATGAGTACATATGTCCACAGAAAGAACATTCACAGCAACCTTATTCATAAAAGCAAAAACCTGGAAGCAATACAAATATCCATCAACTGGACAATGGATAAACAACTGTGGTCTATTTATACAATGCAGTTCTCAGTAGTAACAAAAGGACAAACTACTGATGCATGAAATAATGTAGATTACTCTCAAAAACCTTATGCAGAATAAGTCAGACACAAGAGTTCATATTGTATGGTGCCATTGACACGAAGTTAAAGAACAAGCACAATTAATCTGTGGGCACAGAAATCACAATATTGTTTACCTTTTGTAGCGGAATACTGACTTTATGGGGTCAGGAGAAGAACTCTGTAGAATGAGATCAAAGTTTTTATATATTGGCCAGGTGCAGTGGCCCATGCCTGTAATCTCAGCACGTCGTGGGGCTGAGGCAGGCAGATCACTTGAGGTCAGGAGTTTGAGACCAGCCTGGCCAACATGGCAAAACTTCATCTCTACTAAAAATACAAAAACTAGCCTGGCCTGGTGGTGCACGCCTGTCATCCCAGCTATTCGGGAGGCTGAAGCATGAGAATTGCTTGAACCCAGGAGGCAGAGGTTGTAGTGAGCCAAGATCGTGCCACTGCACTCCAGCCTAGGTGACAGTGAGACTTAATCTCTCTCTCTCTCAAAAAAAAGTTTTTATATCTTGATTTAGCGGTGATCACATACTGGTGTATAGAAATTGCAAAATTGTTAAGCAATAAGATTTGTAGATTTTATACTTCATGTAAATTATGGCTCAATAAGGTACTGTTAAAATCTCCTTTCCTTTCCCTCAACTCTTCTACCAATTAGAATTCCATTTAGGTTTACTAGCTCCTCTTTTTAGATCATACTGATAGGGTTAGGTCAGCCTGGAGTAGTTTGAGGAAGCAGGCGGGAGGTAGGAAATTTCCAAAGGCAGCCGCCTCCACTTTGTAACTTCAGTCAGGAGTCAAGTGGTGGCAACTGCTTCAAATGTCACAAAAGAACATCTCCACCTACTCCTTCTGTACCCGGATGGATGTGGCTAGAGAAGAAACACAGCTGTGCTAATTTAGTCTCATATTACATTTTTCCCCACAAGTCTCAAGTGGGCCCTCTGCAAATCCTTGCAATTCTATTATATTTCGTGAGTAAATTTGCTTTCCTGCTTCTAAAAATTATTTCATGCCTTAACTCACTCTCTTCAAATCACCACCACCCTCTCAGCTCTGACTTTGTTTCTTATTTCATTGAGAAAATAGAAGAAATCAGAGGAGAACTGCCTCATCCTCCCACCACCAAGTCGATCAGACTACCTGCATTTGTACTCATACAACCTGACTTCACTTCATTTCAATGCGTCAGTGATTATCAACATGAGCTATATGTAGAATTTTTTTTAAATGCTGATGCCCAAATCCCACTTCCAGAGATTCTGAATCAATTAATCTACTGTGGGACATCTATTTTTTTTCTTTCAGAAAAAAAATCAAGGGATTCTTATATATCAGTGACATTTAGAAACAGGAATTTAAAATTCCTATTGGAGTCCCTACCTAAGGGCAAGTCCTCTACTTATGGAGTGGAACCTACTCCCTCTCACCTTCTCAAAACCTTGTTCCTTCAACAAGCTTTCCTCCTTCCTGCAAGATCAATATTTCTCTCCTGGCTAGATAAGTCCCATCAGTATACAAATATACTTTATTGTCTTAATAATCCTTCTTTCTTGACTCCACCTTTTTCTCCAGTTGCTCCCCCTTACACCAAAACTCCTTCCAGTAGTTGTCTAATAGTGGCTGTCTCTATTCCATAACCTCCAATTTTCCCATCAACTTACATTTGTCTCTGTCATTCAACACTAAAATCATCAACAACCTACATGCTGGCAAACTCAATGACCTTTTTTTTTTTCTTTTCAGACGGAGCCTTGCTCTGTCGTCCAGGCTAGAGTGCAATGGCGCGATCTTGGCTTACTGCAACCTCTGCCTCCTGGGCTCAAGCAATTCTCCTGCCTCAGCCTCCAGAGTAGCTGGGATTATGGGCATGTGCCACCATGCCCAGCTAATTTTTGTATTTTTAGTAGAGACGGGTTTTTGCCATATTGGCCAGGCTGGTCTCCCCTACCTCATGTGATCCACCAGCCTCAGTCTCCCAAAGTGCTGGGATTACAGGTCTGAACCACTGTGCCTGGCCTCAATGACTTCATTTTAAGCTTTAACTTATTTCACTTTTCAGCAACATTTAGCACAGTTGATTTTTCTTGAATGTCCTTTCACTAAGCTAGAGCATCATTATCACCTTTCTTTCTTACGAGTGCTTCTTCTCAGACTTCTTTTCTAGCCCCTCTTTTCCCCAAGCTTTAAACCCCAGGTGATCCTCTGGCTCAGGGCCTGCCCCTAATCTTCTCCAGCCACATTGTTTCTCAGGGGATTCTCATCCATTTCCATATGTGGGTAGCTCACACAGATGTTTCCTGAACTCTCATGTCTTTTCTAAGACCGAAGCTCATATCTCCTTGCCTCTCTAACATCTCAATTTGGGTTTCACATCGCACATAATTCTCATTTCTCTACAACCATGCCATCCCACAACTTGCAACCTGAAAGCTTTCCACATCTTAGTAAATGGCATCTGAGTCACTGAGACCAAACTTTTTTAGTAGCATCCTTTGTTCCTTTTTTCCATCACTTTATATCCAACTCACAAACAAATTTAGATTACTTTCTATTACCACTTCTCCTCATATTCCATTGTCACCAGTCTCATCTATGCCATCATCCTCTCTTATCTCAGCTATTTTAACACCGTCTTAACTCTGCTTCCACTCTTGCTCTACAATCTGCTCCCACACAGCGGCCAATAAATCTTTAAAATATAAATCAGATCATGCTACACCTAAGCTCTCCCACGCCCTCCCCTAAGAGCTTCCCATAACACTTAGAATCAAATCCACACTCCTTAACATGACCACAAAGTCTCATGTTTGCTACCATTCCTACCAGTCTCCTTTTCATTCACTCTGCTTCAGCCACATGAATTTATGTGTATCCCCCATAAGGCCAAGCTTGTTTCTCCCTCAGTCATTGTTTCTGCCTCAGTCATTACACCTTTTGTCCCTCTCCCTAAAAAGTTCTTTCTAGACATCTTCATATTTCTGGCTCTTTCACATTGTCTTGGATTCTGCCTCCATGTTGTCTCCTCAAGAAAGCCTTCTCTAATCACCCACTGCAGAGTAGAGGGAAGAATATTTTTTTATATTGTTTACTGCTGTCTTCCCTAGGACTTGACACAAAGGCAACTCTCAGTGAGTAGCTGTTTAATGAATGAATGTTTCGTGTTGCCTTTAGCATGAGAGCCTTGGTATCCACCCTAGGATATAAGACACAAGGTGGCTGTGTATCTGTAGGAAACAGACGAGTGGTGTGAAAAGAGTTTAATTTAAAAAAAAATGTAAAAAGTGTAGACAGGATATAGGGAAACAACAAGAGATAGTGTGGCATTCTAGGGATGTTAACAATGGGATGCCTTTACAACTCTTAGGGAACAGAACCTAGAGAGAGGGTTGCATGGGGAGGACCATCTGCCAAGAGTAGAGACATTCAGTCACGGCATGTAGTCAGCCCACTGTGACCCTGCAGGGAGACAGTCAGTGTGACACATGTACTGATTTCATTGTCTTTCTCCTCCCTCCTCCTTCCTGTCAGGCTCCCCTTTGACAGACACATTTGGAAGCCAAAGGGCAAGGGATCCCACTGATGGAATTCACCATCATCCTCCTGGGTGGTTCATCCTCCTGGGGCACAGAGCAAGTTGGAGAAGATTAGAAATAGATCTGGAGGGGCAGAAGAATATCTAACACTCATGCCCAGAGTTGGAAAGTAGCTTCTTTCTCCCAAGTAGGCAGGTTGGCTAATTTAAATGGTTGCTTATTGTTAAGAACACTTTATTCTTTTTAGGGTTTGTCTGCCCCTTGCATGGTGAGCTGCTTGAAAGCAGGCATCTCTCAGTCATGGATCATATGCACAAAGTACAGTTGACCCTTGGTATCTGAGGGTTCCACATCCTTGAAGTCAACCAACTGTGGCTTAAAAATATTCAGAAGGAAACAATAAAAATACAAATATAATAAGAAAAATAACACAGATAAAAACAATATAGTGTAGCAACTATTTACATAACATTTACATTGTGTTGGGTATTATAAGTAATCTAGGGTTGATTTAAAATATATGGGAAGATCACATAGGTTATTTGCAAATACTATACTACAACATTTTATGTAAGGGACTTAAGCATCTGCAGACTTGGTATCTGTGGGGGTGGTGGGGGTTGGTGGTGGTACAGGGAACCAATCCCTGGTGGATGCCAAGGGATGACTGTATGTAGTGAAGCTATCAAAATATCCTTTAGAATGGTAATACTTTCCCAAACAGTTTCATGAAGTTCTCTTATCAGTGGTTCTTTAAGTTTGTACAGAATTTCACTACTTGTGAAGCTTTCATAATAGCTTGGGAGATCAGTAGGACAAATGTTATTATCTCTGCAGGGCTGATAAAGAAACTATGGATAGGGGTCCATGACTCAGTGGTACACAATGGGTGTAGCTGGAGGTGAAACCCAGAACTTTTGACTTAGAGTCTAATGCTATATACTATAGGATGCTGCCTTCTTTAAGGGGTCATTTCTGAGGGTTATTCCCACCCCTCTTCATCCTGGTAGGTGTATGTAATTATTTCATTGTGGTTTTAGTTCGCATTTCCTTAATATGCTCATTAGCCATCTGTAGATCCTCTTTGCTGAAATAGTTCTTCCATCTTTTGCCTATAACTTTTATCAATTTGTTTGTTTTCTTTTTATTGAGATTCAAGTGTTCTTTATACATTCTGGATATCAGTGTTTCATCAGGTGTGTATTTTACAAACATTTTCTCCCAGTCTGTGGCTAGCTTTTAATTTTTTAAAGTCAATACCTTTAAAAAGCAGAAGTGTTTAATCCATTGTATCTTTTTTTTTTTTTTTTTTTCCAGGATCTCACTCTGTTGCCCAGGCTGGAGTGCAGTGGCACGATCTCAGCTCACTGCAACCTCCACCTCCTGGGCTCAAATGGTTCTTTTGCCTCAGCCTCCTGAGTAGCTGGGATTACAGGTGTGTGCCACCATGCCTGGCTAATTTTTTGTATTTTTAATAGAGATGGGGCTTCACCATATTGGCTGGGCTGGTCTCGAACTCCTGACCTCAAGTGATCCACCCACCTTGGCCTCCCAAAGTGCTGGGATTACAGGTGTGAGCCACCACACCCAGTTTAATCCATTGTTCCATTGTATCAATGTTTCTTTTTTGATTTGTGTTTTTTGTGTGTATCTAAGACATCTTTGTCTAACTCATTATAAATATTTTTCTGTATTTTTTTCTTAGAAGTTTTTATAGCTTTAGATTTTACGTTTGTGTTTTAAGTTTTGAGTTGATTTTTTACTATGATGCAAGGTATAGGTCAAGATTCACTTTTTGCATGTGGATGACCACTTGTTCCAGCACCAGTTGTTGAAAAATACAAATATTCCATTAGGTTGCCTTGACACCTTGGTAGAAAATCAGTTAATGCCATGTGTGTGTGTGTCTATGACTGGATTCTCTATTCTGTTCCATTGATCTGTGTGTCTATCCTTTTGCCAATATTAACCTGTTTTTATTGTTGTAGTAGCTGTGTATTAACTCTTGATTCAGGTAATGCGGTTCTCCAGTTTTGCTCTTCTTTTTCAAATAGTTTTGACTATTCCAGTTCCTTTTCTTTTCCATATGAATTTGGAATTAGGTTCGTCAGTTTCTACAAAACATCCTGCTAGAATTTGCATGCTTTGGGTAATATAGACATTTTAACAGTGTTGATTCTTCTAATACATAAGCATGGAATATCTTTCCATTTTTTTGTGTATCTTCTTCAATTTCTTTCATTAATGTTTCATAGTTTTCATTGTAGAGATCTTTCGCTTCTTTGGCTAAGTTTGTTCCTAGGTATTTTATTTTATTTGTAGCTATTGTAAATGGTATTACATTCTTGATTTCTTTTTCAGATTGTATGCTGTTGGTACATAGAAATGCTACAGATTTTTGTATGTTAATATTGTATCCTGCAACTTTACTGAATTTGTTTATCAATTCTAATAGTTTTTTGGTGGAGTCTTTAGGTTTTTCCAAATATAAGATTATATCATCTGCAAACAAGGAGAATTTGATGTTTTCTGTTTTAATTGGTTGACCTTTCTTTCTTTCTCTTTTCTGACTGTTCTAGCTAGTACTTCCAGTACTACATGGATGACAGTTATGAAAGCGGGCATCCTTGTTGTGTTCCAGATCTTAAAAGAAGGACTTTCAGTTTTTCCTCATTTAGTAAGATGCTACCTGTGGGTCTAGTATATTGTGTTGCAGACCCTGTGGTTCTGCTTTTATTGTGTTGGGGTATGTTCTTTCTATACTTAGGTGGTTGTTTTTTTTGTTTTTTGTTTTATCATGACACATTGTTGAACTGTATTGAATACTTTCTCAGCATCAATTGAAATGATCATATGGTCGATCATTTCAATTCTGTTGATGATATGATATAATCCCATTGATTGACTTGCATATATTGAACCATCCTTGCATCCCTGAGATAAATCCCACTTGATCATGATGAATGATCTTTAATTTATCTTTGATTTATTTGATCAGTTTTTATGGTTTTCAGGATATAGATCTTAATGCATATTTTGTTGAATTTTATTTAAGTATTTCAATTTTTGGTGCTATTTCACATGATACTTTTTAAAATTTCAATTTCTAATTGTTCATTTCTAGTATGTAGATATATGCTTGATTTAAAATAATATTGACCTTGTATCCTATGACCTTGCTAAATTTACTTATTAGATGTAGTACCTTTTTGTAAATTCTTTGGGATCTTTTACATAGACAATGATGTCATTTGCAAATAGAGAAGTTTAATTTTTCCTTTTCAACCTGTATGCTTGTAATTTCCTTTCTTGCTTTATTTCACTAGCTGGGAGCACCAGTACATTAAAAAGTATATGTAATAGCTTTATTGAGAGAATTCATATACTGTATGATTTATCCATTCAGTGGTTTTTAGTATATTCACAGAGTTGTGCAACTATTACCATAATCCATTTTAGAACATTTTCATCACTCTTAAAGAAACCCTATACCCATTAGCCCTCACTTCCCATTTCCCCTGCAACCTCCTACACCCTGTACTAGTCAACTAGCGATCTACCTTCTATCTCTACAGTTTGCTTTTTCTGGATATTTCACATAATTTGAATAATATAGTATGTGGCTGAGTTCTTTCACTTAGCATAATATTTTAAAGGTTTATTTATGTTGCAGCATGTATCAACACTTCAATACTTTTTATTGCCATTATTATTTTGTTGCATAGGTATACTACATTTTATTTCTCCATTCATCAGTTTCTTGACATTTGTTTTTTTCTAATTTTTGGATATTATAAATAATACTGCTATAAATGGTTGTGCATAGAGTTTTGTATGGACATATGTTTTCATTTATCTTGGTATATACCTAGGGTGAATTTGCTGAGTCATATAGTAACTCTATGTTTATCTTTTGAGGAACTGCCAAACTGTTTTCTGAAGCAGCTACATTATTTTACATTCCCACCAGCAGTACATTAGAACTTCAATTTCTCCACATCCTAACCAGCTGTGTTATTTTCTGTCTTTTATGATAGCTCCTGTAAAATTTTAATAGGAATGGTAAAAGTGGACATCCTTACCTGCTCCTCTTCTTAGAGAGAAAGTATTCAGCCTTTCACCATCAAGTGTTTTATCAGCTATAGGCTTTTTGTAGATGCCCCTTATCCTTTTTTGGAAGTTTCTTTTAACTCCTAGTTGCTGTGAATTCAAATTTAATTCCTAGCTTGTTCATTAAAAAAAATCATGAATGGATATTGAATTTTATCACATGCTTCCCCCAACCTACTGAGATTATTATATGATTTTCTCCCTGTTTTCTTGATATAGGGAATGACATTGATTCTTGGAAGTTGAACCAGTCATGCATTCCTGGCATAATCCTCCCCTTAGTCTGGCTGTGTTGTCATCTGTCTGTCTGTCTATCTATCTATGTATCTATGTATGTATGTATATATGTATCTATCTATCTATCTATCTATCTATCTATCTATCTATCTATCTATCTATCTGTCTATCTGGTTGTATTTTACTCACTAGTGTTTTGTTCAACAGTCCTTTTGAATATCTATCTTGGCGATTGCTTTGAATTTTCATTAGCTCTCTTTTTTATTCTGTCGTTTTTCTAAGAATACTCTATCTTGTTTGATGAGGATGCAGTATCTTTCCAAATTTATTAGAGTATAATTAGAACTATTTCTGTTTTCTCCAGTGTCAGTGTTTCTGATTTGCTTGTTTGACAGTCTTTTTCTTTCAAGTTACAGACTCTCCTCAAATATCTAGTGATCCTTGTTTGTTTGTTCCTAGTTAAGAATGAGCTGGTTAAAGCTGATTGTCATTTGACTTATGGCTTCATCTTTGGGTAAATATATGAGGAGCACAGAATAGGTTCTGACATTAGAATTTTGTGGCATAATAGTTTTTGAACTATCTACCCGGTTGTCCTTTATCATTGTGCCAATTTTTAGAAGAACTGTTCAGTACCATGACCCCTCTCTCTTATGTACTCATGAAGCAAAGCTACTATATGTCCAGTAAGTGCATAATCTTTCTTTTGCTTCAGTTTGATGTTTTCTAAGCATTTTATCTCTCAGTAGAAGATGATATCCTGCTCTGTAATAAGTCATACAATTGGCTTAGCTCAGTGAGAGACTCACCATAGCAATATGTAGCAAAAATAAAAATTTTGTCTTGATCAAAATTTGAAAGAAATGTGCAATTATACCAATGTTATAATGAATTTCTAGAAATCCTTTCTAAGTCTTAGAAAAGAAAACACAGAAGAAGTTGATTTCTGAATTGGGAATGAGAAGAGGGTTATTTTTAAGTAGAGTGAGCTGCTGAAGGAAGTGGAAGAGGCAAACCTGGATCAGGTGCCACAGTCAGGTTTCTGAACATTTGGGGGCAATGTGAATGCTGGCCCCACACTTCACCTCTCTCACTTGGAGTGAGTACTCCTCTCTTCACCCATATGGAGGATGGGTTCTAATATAGATAAGGGACAGAATGGAATCCCTAGAGACAGACAGTGTACTGTGTTAAGAGATGGAATTTTAGTAGGAGAGTTAAGGGGATTTCTTAAAAAAAAAAAGAAAGAAAGAAAGAAAAGAATTGAATGCAGCCAGGTGCAGTGGCTCACGGCTATAATCCCAGCACTTTGGGAGATCAAGGCAGGCAGATTTCTTGAGCCCAGAAGTTCAAGACCAACCTGAGCAACATGGCAAAACCCCTTCTTTACAAAGAAAAAAAATACAAAAATTAGCTGGGCATGGTGGCACGTGACCATAGTCCCAGCAACTCGGGAGACTGAGGTAGGAGGATCACCTGAACCTGGGGAGGTAGAGGTTATAGTGAGCTGTGATCACACCACTGCATTTCAACTTAGGCAACAGAGTGAGACCCTGTCTCAAAAAAAAAAAAAAAAAAAAAAAAAAAATTGAATGGAAACAAATTCTCCATGGAAAAATTTTCTAATGCAGTAGATGGGTTTGTGACAGCTTTTCCTTAGGCATATTATTTCACTTTAAACAGGAAGTTTAAAGGCACAGGGACCCAAGATCACAGGCATAGTGATCCAGGATCACATAGAATGAGAGATAAGTTGACTTCTGCAGTTATGCACAGGCTAGAATAATACTTCATATCTATGAAGCCAGACTTAGAGTACTCTTCACCATGTTACAGTTTCCTGCATTAAAAATAATATAGACTTTCACCATGTGGAGTTTTGTGGAAGAATTTCTTCATAGGAGAGTTTGTCTTGCAGAGTCAAAGGGTAACAGCTGAGGCCCAAGCATTGTAAAATTATAACTCAATAGTGGTATTTTCTGGCATCTATTTTAATTTATGTCTCTTGGATTATTTTCCGCCAATATGTGGTGATGAAGACAGAATTTAGAGACTTGGAAGAAAGCATAGTTAGTCTCTTGGGCATTCTCAACCTTACTTTTGATAGGAAAATGGTAGTTGCCAATTTGAGAGTAAAGTACTCTGATGAAAGCCCAGAGTAGAGAATGATGGTTTTGTTGATTCAAAAGAGATTTATATGTTTGACATGTCAGATGATCAGACAGTAATATGAAAAACCTATTCATTCAAAATATTTCTTCAGAGATGACTGTGTGCCAGGCAGTCTTCTGGGCACTGGAGATCTAGCAGTGATTAAAAACAGACAATAAACCCTGTCCTCATGGAGCTTATATTTCAGTAGGGGGAGACATGATTATAAACCAATTCTGTGACATGTAAGAAACTGATAAGCTCTCTGGAGGAAAATAAATCAAAGAAGGGAGCTGGAATGCTTCCTCTCCTGGGCTAGTGCACCTTCCAGTTGCCACTTGACAGCCCACCGCCCCTCTCCTGAGAACTGCCCTCTGCTGATATGCCATCTTTCCTCAAGAGGTTACTCTGTGCAACTCCCTTGCCAGATGGCCCACAGTCAATGCCCCACAGACGTGAGGGTCAAAAGCTGGCTTCTTTGCCTCAAAGGGGTGCAATTAGACAATGAAGTTTATGCCCCAAACCCTGTCCCTTCCACCCCTAACAGTGGATCAGGCTAAGCCTAGATTTTACCTGAGACAACGTCCTTGCTCAGCTCTTTCCTCTAGGATAGGAAAAGAGGAAAGAGCTGAGCAAGGAGAAGATTATTCCTTCAAAAATATTATTAATACATGCATACAAATCCTTATCTTAGGATCTGCTTCTATGAAACCCAGCCTAAGACATTGGGTACCAGAATGGTCCTAGGAAGCTGATTCTAAGGATAGGATTACTCACCAGACAGATGGCAGTGAGATTCCTAGCCTGATAGCAGGGACCTAATAGCAGGCTAGGAACCTCACTGCCATCTGTCTGTTGAGTAATCCCAACGCTGAGCTTTGGCATGTTCTAGCAGTGTAATTTCTAAGGCATTCACCTATCCTGTTGCAATTTGGACAGGATACAGGTAGGAGGGGATGCACTGACTGTAGCATAGGAGAACTAGCAATTAGGAGGGCTGTGACAGGGGATGGTCATTGATAAGGGAAAATAGGCTCTGGGCATCAGTCAACAATCTAAAGCAAACTGTAAGAGTGAGTGGACCTTTTAGGAGGAACATAAAGAGACCCTCATCTTCTGTAGCTGGAGGGCAGACATACCTGAAGACTAGACACACTAGATTTAGTTTTAAGAGGGGCAGAGTTTCAAAGCAGTCTGAATTCGCAATACTAGAGTTAGGGTCCCCATAGAGATGGAGCTCTGGAAAGAGAACTTCTAAGTATTTTCCCTTGAGCCTGATAATTGTCCAGATTCTCCAGAACCTTCCAAGCCTGCGGAAATGGCTCATTGCACCTTGTGGAAGATACAGCCGCTACCCCCTCCATTTTGAAGACAATGCAGACACCTCAAATGACACTGGGGCCTTACGAGACAATGCAGGTCTTCCTCATAGGAAGGAAACAGGATCTGCCTGTGTTTCCTTTTCTGGCTACCTGACCCGTAACTAAGGTGAGATCTACAATGGACATATGCTAGGCTTTTGAAAGGAGGTGATGAATTATACACCAAAGGAGGTGACTTATGTGTAGCAGTAGAAACCACAAGAATGTGGATCCTAAGGGTGCTGGATCAAGGGGTGACAAAATATAAAGCTGAATAAGAAACACTCTTCTGTGACATAAGATTTAACACTTTGGTAAGGGTCCTGGAAGATGGTTTAAACAGCAGTTATGGCACTTGGAAGCTTGAAAAAAAATGATGGGTCACATTAAATAAAGCTGTGATACAAGAATGACCATGCAGAATACAGAGGAAGGGATTAGAAGACTCAGAGAAGTAAGCATGCTGGCATAGATCTACTATGAGACTGGAAAACCCACCAGCTGACTCTGTTCCTTGGGAGGATGCAGAGGACACTTTATTTTCCAAGACAATAAGGAACGTCCTAGTGAGGGAGTAGCAGTATTAATAATGAGTTTTGTGGTGTCCATCCTGTGCAGGACAGGGCTGATAGTAGAAGAGGCTGTTATTGAACTGGGATCCTGCTAGCAATGGAGATGGTAGGATCCTGGATTAACAAAAGCCGGGGGGGATCATCTAATCATCAGAAGAAGGTGGGCATAATTGCTGTAAGGGGCAGCAGGATCAGAATAGTAGGAGGAGAGGTGAACCTGCAGGGATCTTTGGAGATGGCTGATAATGGTCATCATGTATTCCTATAAGTAAGATAAATGGCAGAGGTATTACTTAAAATATAATTTGAAGGCAGCAAAAATGATGAGCAGAAGGCTGACACCACAATCTCTTATCCAGTTTTCAGATATGAGCCAGTTTTCTCTCCTCATCTACTGACTGGGGGTCTACATGTCCATTAAGATGGTCTCTGCAAATTTTCCTCTTGCAAAGTTTATGCAGTAATGATTCCCCTAGTCCTTCCCCAAATGGCCCTATGGCCATTTATTCAGGACACTGAATAATGGGAAAAGGGGAATACTCAACTCTTTCAAGGGCTTTGGATAAAGGTTCTGAGCTGACACTGATATCCAGGGGCCCAACATCTGTTAGAGGAAGAACAAGGGGAGTCCTGACCCATATTGGCCTCACAGTGGGTCAGTGGCATCCATGGACCCACCTAGTAATGATTTCTTCTGTTCTGAAATATATCATTGAAATTGATATACTTAGCAATTGGCAGTACTATCACATTGATTTATTGACCTGTAGAGGAAGAGCTATTGTAGTAGAAAAGGCCTAGTGGTAGTTCCTCAAACCTTCCAGCCTCATTAAGATAGTTAATCAAAAACAGTATTACATATCAAGGATAATGGAAGAAATTCATGGATGTTAATTCTTATCATATCCCCATTTAATTCACTAGTTTGGCTTCTTCACAAACTGGACAAACCATGGCAGATACAGTGAGTAGACTGCCATAAGCTTACCTAAGAAGCTCCGATAGTAGCTGCTTTGCTGAATGTGGTACCTTTACTGTAACTGATTAATACAACCACAGGTATGTGTGTTATGAGAGTTTAAGATAATTTGAAGGATCTCTACTAATTGTAATTATAATAAAAATTATTATAGAAAAAGATGCAAGAAGTTTTAAGAGGATCAGGATTCTAGAGATGTTATGGGTTCCCAATAAGAGTTGCTAATTTTTTTTTTTTTTTTTTATACTTTAAGTTCTAGGGTACATGTGCACAACGTGCAAGTTTGTTACATATGTATACTTGTGCCATGTTGGTGTGCTGCACCCATCAACTCGTCAGCACCCATCAACTCGTCATTTACATCAGGTATAACTCCCAATGCAATTCCTCCCCTGTCGCCCGTCCCCATGAGAGGCCCCAGTGTGTGATGTTCCCCTTCCCGAGTCCAAGTGATCTCATTGTTCAGTTCCCACCTATGAGTGAGAACATGCGGTGTTTGGTTTTCTGTTCTTGTGATAGTTTGCTGAGAATGATGGTTTCCAGCTGCATCCATGTCCCTACAAAGGACACAAACTCATCCTTTTTTATGGTTGCATAGTATTCCATGGTGTATATGTGCCACATTTTCTTAATCCAGTCTGTCACTGATGGACATTTGGGTTGATTCCAAGTCTTTGCTATTGTGAATAGTGCCACAATAAACATACGTGTGCATGTGTCTTTGTAGCAGCATGATTTATAATTCTTTGGGTATATACCCAGTAATGGGATGGTTGGGTCATATGGTATTTCTAGTTCTAGATCCTTGAGGAATCGCCATACTGTTTTCCACAATGGTTGAACCAGTTTACAATCCCACCAACAGTGTAAAAGTGTTCCTATTTCTCCACATCCTCTCCAGCACCTGTTGTTTCCTGACTTTTTAATGATTGCCATTCAAACTGGTGTGAGATGGTATCTCATTGTGGTTGTGATTTGCATTTCTCTGATGGCCAGTGATGACGAGCATTTTTTCATGTGTCTGTTGGCTGCATGCATGTCTTCTTTTGAGAAATGTCTATTCATATCCTTTGCCCACTTTTTGATGGGGTTGTTTGTTTTTTTCTTGTAAATTTGTTTGAGTTCTTTGTAGGTTCTGGATATTAGTTAGCCCTTTGTCAGATGAGCAGATTGCAAAAATTTTCTCCCATTCTGTAGGTTGCCTGTTGATGCTAGAAGAAAACCTAGTTAACACCATTCAGGATAGAGTTGCTAATTTTATCTTCCCTGAAACAAATCAACTATCTTTACATGTCACTAGCAGAGGTTTTCAGGGAAGAGATGGGGAGAAAACTTTTAAAAGCCCGGACTAAGTTTTATCAACAGGAAAGTACGTGTGTACTGTTACAAATTATGCCACAATGTTATGGACTTTTATCTAGCAATGAAAAAAGCACTCCATGTTCTCATTGTATAATATTATTACTCAGCAGATGTGTACCTGGGGTATAGCCCAACTCCATGTCCTTAGATGACTTTTTGGAACCCAGCTTCTCCGTCTCCAGTAGACCTCACATGTCCACAGCACACTATGTTTTCATAATATACTTTTTAATCACTGAGTGGTTGAGTACCTGGACATAGCATAACTCCATGTCCTCAGATGACCTTTTGGAACCAGGCTTTTCTATCTGTAGAAAACCTCACCATGCCTCATGACAGCACAGTCTGAGCCTATTAATTTGAGGGTTCTTGCTAGAGAACATCACCTCTATCTACTAAGTTGATGGCATCATATTAAGTGGACTCGGTGACCACAAAGTACTGTGAATGCCGTGGTAAAACACATGAACTCCAGGGGATGGGAAATAAACCTTGCAAAGATTAAGGGACCTACTATATCGGTGATGTTTTTAGGGGTCCCATGGTCTTGGGGATGCTGGGACATCCCCTCCAAAATGAAAACAAGTTATTGTGCCTTGCATTTCCTATCATTAATAAAGAACTATGAAGCTTGGTCCCCCCTTCAGGGTTTGAGGCAGCATATTTCCACTTGGGATGCAGCTGGTCCCAAGATGATATAGCTAATTTTTATCATCTCCCTTAGGGATAGAGCTCTGACCTGTGTATCAGATGTTGTTAAGAATGTTAGTTTTAACTGGGTCCCAGAGCAAGGAGCGGTTCTGCAGCAGGTTTAGGGCACTGGATTAGCAGCCCTGTCACTTGGGTTATATCTGGCAGAGGTCATGGTACTAGAGGTATCTGGGTATTTGAGGATGCTAATGAAGACTCTGGCAAACTCCTATAAGAGAGTCACAGCAGAGACCCTTAGGGTTTTGAAGCGAGGCCATGCAATCTGCAGCAGAAAATTCTGAACCATTCAAAAAACAGCCTCTTGGAGGGATGAGGCTGTGATTGGGTCCAACAGCATTGTTTTGTGGTAGACAGAATAATAACTCCTCCAAAGATGTTCACATCCCAATCCCTGCAAATAGGTTATTTTACATGGCAAAAGGAGTTTTGAGGATTTGATTATATTAAGGATCTTGAGATGGGAAAATTATCCTGGATTATCTGAGTAAGCCTGATGTGATGACAAGAGCCCTTACAAGAGGGAAGCAGAGGGGTCCGAGTCAAGGAAGGAGCAGTGATGATGGAAGCAGGAGTTATAAGCAGAGAGGGAGGAGAATTGAAGATGCTATACTGCTGGCCTAAAGATGGAGAAAGGGGCCATAAACCAAGAAATGCAGGAGTCCTCTAAAAGCTATAAAGCAAGGAAATAGATAATTCTCTAGAGCCCCTGGAAGGAGTACAGGTTGGCTGTCCCTGGATTTTAGACCAGTGAAACTGATTTCTGACCTCTGGAATGGTCAGTTGATATATTTGCATTGTTTTTAGCCACAAAGTGTGTGGTAATTTGTTACAGCAAAAACAGGAAACGAATACAAGCCTTTCTCACCAAGGCTGGCAGACATTCAGCCTGCTGAATGTCCAACCTGTTGGTAACAGAGATTGACACTGTGTCCATGATACAATGTCATTTCTCGATACGAACTACCTGTCACTTGATGGCAAATTGACTGCATCTACCTGACTAGGATTATCCTGTTTTCTGAATGTAGGTTTGCCTTTACTGTCTGCAGAGTTTCATCCAGCACCATTCTCTGTGGACTCACTGACGTGTGATCTACTGAAATAAGATCCTGCATAGCACTGCCTCAGACCAAGGGTCCCATTTTAGAGGAAAGGTTATCAGTGAAAACATGACTACTGGATTCACTGTTCCTATGACATACTCCACCCTGATGGAGTGATGACATGCTCTTAAAGGAAAGGATACCTTGCAACATTGGGTGTTATGCTCCAGGATGCACTATTCTTCTTAAACCAATGGTCGCTATATGGTTGTGTCTCCAACAGATAGAATATATGGGCCCAAAAATCAAGGGCTGAAAGTAGGAGTGGCCTCAGTAATCCCCTGTATGCTTCCCATTTCTACAACTTTAGAGTCTGTGGGTCTAGTGATACTGGGTCCTAGAGGGGAGAAAATGAGTCCCACTAAACTTTAAGCTACAGCTGTTACCAAGTCACTTTAGATTCCTTATGCCAGTTAACTTGAAGGCAAATAAAAGAGTTATCATACAGACAGGGGTAGCTGGCCCTGATCATCATGGCGTGAGAGAGCTACTGCAAAGTAATCATGATGCAGGTAAATATTTGGCACTCAGGTGATCTGATGGATCATCTCTTGGTATTCTCATATCAAGGTTTAACTGTAAGTCGAAAAGAACTGCAAACGCAGTCCAATAAGGGCATGGTAACCCTCAGAACCTCATACCCCTTGATGAGGGTCTAGCCATTCTACTGGGCAACCCAGGAGGGTCAGCCTAGAATGAAGGGTTCTGGAATGGTTGGTAGAGTAGGGAGATGATGAGAATCAACTATACAGTCTTGGGACCAAATGCATAAGTGGGGGCTGTGGTTTGTCCCACTATCCCTCTTTTTATTTATGGCTCCAGGAATTGTGACAACAGAATTCAGAAGAAACTGTATCTGAATGGAGCAAATTTAATGTGAGAACAAGTGAATCTGAGCAATGCAAGGGGTGAACTGTCATAAATGCTGTAGTGCTTGCCCAGATTTGTGTCACGGGGCCATAACATCATCTCTCAGCTGCTGTAAATGTTGGCTGCTGTAGCATATGCATTCTTTCGCACTTAGCTTTTGTCCACTCATCACTGTTATGGTTATATTCTTGCATATGGTTGTAAGTAGCTGTAATGTAGTCCATTTATTTGTTTTTACTGTTCTGTAGCATTCAATTGCATGAATATACCACAATTTGCTCATTCCATGCTTCTACTGATGGATCTTTGAATTGGTTACAGTTTTTGGCTGCTGCAAATAATGTTGCTATGAATATTCTTTTACCTGTCTGAATACACACACATATATTTTTGTTGGGTTTCTATCTAGGAACGATATTATTAGATCAGAGGTCACACAAATGTTCCAGATAATAGATAATGTTAAACAGTTTTCCAAAGTGGTTTGTGTCCTGTTAGGAACTATTTCACAATTCTACGGGTGTGAAGATATTCTCCTATATTATATTCTGTACTGTTTACCTTTTAACTTTATATCAGTAATCAATTTGGAATTAATTTTTGTGTAAGTCATGAGGCAGCAGTCAAGTTTACATTTTTTTCCATATGGAAATCAATTAACATTTGATTTGAAACACTGTTTAAAAGATTTTCCTTTCCCCAACGTTCTCCAATATGGTATCATGCAATGTTTTGTTTGTTTGATTTTTCTCTGTAAAAGAGCTTTAGTTCTAAGCAAGTAATTAAACAGTTATTTGGTTGAACATCTTATGATGTTGGTATTATTATCCACATTTTACTATGAGGGAACTGAGGCATATGGAAATTAATTTAGTGAACAGGCTCTTCTGTACAAAGATTCACCTCGTAATGCCTTAAACAAGACAGACATTATTTTATTTGTTTATTTTAGCGGGTAATAGGATGGAGGTAGGTGGCCCAGGGCTGCTAGATATGAAAATAAATAAAATTTAAGAGCTATTGGAATCCCCTAAACACTTTTAGCTTTGAGAGAGATATGACTGTGATCTGAGTCAAATACGGTTACAATTTCTGCTCTTAGATTATAGATTAACTAGCTTTCTTATTTTTCTTGTTTAGTTCATTGGCTAGAGAGAATTAAACACCAAACACTTTAAGCCTTGAGAGAGACATGACTGTGATCTGAGTCAAATGTCATTACAATCTCTGTTCTTAGATTATAGATTAACTCACTTTCTTATTTTTCTAGTTCAGTTCAATGGCTAGAGAGAATTAAACATCAGGAACAAAACCTTCTGCCTTCTTAATTAATGACTCTTATAATAGATTAATTTTTCCTTTGTTGTCCTGGTTTGCCTAGATCAGACGACAGAAAACCCATGGTTATTACACCATCTGTAAGAATGTGTTAAGTGTACCCTTCCCAGAAAGAAACACTGCCTATAAGCAAATTGCTATATGTGCCAACCTTGTATGAATAATGTAATTCTGCTAAAATCTCCTCTGTCTCTGCCTATAGAAATGAAATCTTAACTTCCTTACTTTCGAACACCGACTCTATTCCTTTGGAGATGGTGTTTCTGGGTGGTCCATCTTCCCACCTGGGCTTGAAGAAACTCTCTTTACGTTAGATCTTGATTATTTTAGGTTGACATGGGGAATTTCTGCCATCCTCAGTTGGTGTCCATTTCTGGATTCAGCATGGTTGCTTCAGTTCCCATGCTCATGTTCTTATCGCAGAGGGAAGAAAAGAAGATCACGAAAATGCACACCTATTATTTAATGAATGTTACTTGGAAATTGCACACTTCCACTCATATACTTTTGGCCAAAATCAGTTATACAGCCACACTCACATCCAGAGGAGCCTGGGAAATGGGAGTCTTTACTTTAGGTGACTAGTGGTGTCTTTGGGTTCTCTATTACTAAAGAAAAAAAGGAGAGAATGGATGCTGGAACTGCTAGCCACAGGCATGTACTTGGTTGCAGCACGTCTGAGATTCAAACAAAAGTCTATGAACTCCAAGCTGTACTGTACAGTCCTTGGCACCCAGCTGGACCACAACAGTTTGCCCCTTGAAAACCTTCTTGGGGTACATTCCTGTCAGAATTTCATTTCTAGATATCTCTTCAGGAATGTAGGGGTGCATATGTTTGTGTGTGTGTCTCCTTTTATTAGAAAACAAAATAACTTAGTGTATTTCTTTTTCTTGCTGTAGCTATCAGAAACCCTGAGCTAAATTTAAAGACATTGCTCTTCTTAGTGAAAAAGTTTCTAAACCTGTTTTACTCCTTCCTCCACTGACTTCACTTAGCAGTTTCTTTCTTTCTCTCTTACCTTCTTTTCCAGACCCTTGCTTCCTTCCTCTCTTTCCTTCTCATCCCTCTTTGTGCCTCTCTGTCTCTTCCATTCTCAAAAGCTCTGGTGCCCTGTTGTTTCCTCTCCATATCCCCACTGCCCATATTTTGACAAAGAATAAGCCAAGGAGGGGATGGAAATAGGGTGGGGAAGAGGATGAAGACAATTGGTGAGTCAAAAATGTCCCTTTCACATATTCATTTTTTAAAACTTTTATTATTAGTTTTTATTACACAAGTAATACATGTTCATTGTAGAAAAATTAGAAAACACAGAAAAGCAAAAAGAAAAAATAATCACCCATAATCCCACTACCCATAACTACTATTAACATTTTAGTTTATGTCCTCCTAGCTTTCTTATGCATATATATACATACATAGATATATTTATATATAATTTTCTTTTTTACAAATATTGTGTCATACTATACATACTGTTTTATAACATGTGTTTTTCATTTAATATATATTGTGAACATCATTGTTTATTCCCTGAAAAATTATACAGATACTACATGCTCATTGTGGAAAAATTAGAAGTTACAGATATGCAAAAAGAAAATAAATATAATTGCTCCAAATCTCACCTCCCAGAGATAAATGCTGTTACACTTTGGCAAGTATCCTTTCAGACTCTTTAATGCACACATGCATGCATATATTTTTAAAAAGGGATCGTACTATAAATATTCCTCTATAACTTCCTTTTTCATCTAACAATATATCTTGTACATTTCAATAAATACACATATGGTGTTTATTCTTAATTGGTACGCAGTATTCCATTGAAAGGATGTACCATATTTAACCAACCCTATAAAGTAGGCTTATTTACATTTTTCTACTTATCCAAATAATGCTGCTATAAACATCCTTTCTTGCATATACTTTTTGAATAATGAATAAATGCATCTTAGCTCATTTTATTTTCTGACCCATTTAAAGGAGAATTTCCCTAAAGTGGAATTACTAGGCATGCAGGAAAAATATATTACCAAAATATTTTTTCAGAAAGGTGGAATCAATTTACATTCCTGTTGACTCTATAAGATAATGTTTATTTCTATACTTCCTTTTTGTCCCTGGGAACTTTAATTCTTTATACCCTTTGCCTTTCTGACATATAAAAAGGAGTATATAATATTAACTTGCATTTTTTTATTACTAGTGTATTAAAACACTTTAACACTTTCATATTTATTATTAGTAGGTTATTTTAGTTTATTATGCATTGCCAGTTTGTGTCCTTGGTCTAATTTTCTAGTGGAAAGTTTGATTCTCCTTGAATGAGAAAATAACATTCATTCATTCATTCATTATTCACTCATTCAGTAAGTATGTTTTCAGCATTTGCTTTGTGTCTGGCACTGTGTTATGTGTTATGGATGCAACAATAAGCAAAATAGACATGGTTGCTGCCTTCTTATACTTCCAATTTAATAGGGGTAAACAGGCAATCAAACAAGCAATAATGAAAACATTCAATAAGGAAAGAATGAAATGGAAACATTTGGTTGAGAAGGGAGTTGTAGATCATGGAAATGTCCCCAAAGCAGTGATGTTTAAGCTCTTAATATGTATTTGAGATCTATACTTTTTGTTGCATATATTGTTTTCTCAATTTAGTTTGTTATTTTTCACTATATAGGATTTTAGCAGTTTTAATAAGTCAAATTCCATTCATCCTTTCTTTCTGTTTTTTTCCTTTGGTGTCACTCAAAGAAAGGCTTCTTTCACACTCAAATTATATAAATATCCACTCATGTTGCCTGCTAGTCTTGTTGTATGTTTATTTATGTGCTTGAATATGTCAATCTTTATTTCATCTGGAATTTATTTTGATAAGAATTATGAGGTATAGATCTAATATTTCTCTCAAGAAATGGCTAACCAGTCATCCCAATATAAATTAATAATCTAAACTTTTCTGATCGATCTGAAATGTCATTTTTATCATATACTCAATTCTTTTATATTCTTAGGTCTATTATGGTCTATATATTTAATTCTAATAATTTATCCTGAGGCCAATAGTATCACAGCTTTTTCTCATCCTACCTATGGTTACCTGAAAGTTGAGCATTTTGTATTTGGTGACATTCCTAAGACAAAGAAATGATAGACATTGCTTGGGTATGTGTGGGTAAGGTGGGAAGTTTGGCTGGATGATATCCGTAATCCTTTCAATGTTGACACTTTCATAGTTTTAAATTCCAGATGGGATCATTGTTAAATTGGTCCATTTGTTTGCTGTTTAAAACAAAGTAGATGCTTTTACATTCTCTGTGTCTTTATTTCCCCTCACTCTGAAGCGTAGCTTTCAGTAGGTGGCAGTATTGCCAAACACTCAGTATCCCAACTGGTTTCGTAGAAGCGCAGAGAAACAAAATGGTCTGGCAATTTTAGAATTTCCCCCAAGAGCTTTAATTCATTAGAGGAGGCATCAGGACTATGCTACTTCTAAAACACTCTTTGTACCCCTGAATAATGGCATAACCAGAGGTTTGCAGTGAATCTGCTCCTAGATGCGTGCAAAACATTAGTGGACAGATTTTTTTTTTTTTTTTTTGCTGTTTTTGTTTTGTTTTGTTTTTTTAAGTGACACCTTGGTTTTGTGGGCATTTCTTATCTTACCCCAAAGTGCCTTTGGGCCCAGCCACTGACTGATTTAAAACCCAGAAATGTGGTTTTAAACAATGTGGTCGTAGTGGAATTCAGGTGATTTTTATTTTCTATTTGGTGGTATTTTTCAGATTTCCCACAAAGAACATGTATTGTCTTTGTAATCTGAAAAAAAAAAAATCAACACAGGATATTAAAGATATGGTGGGAAAATGGGTGAATGTATGCCACAAAAGTTTACATCCTTTTCTGTTTCAAGCATGTGAGTATGTGCGACAAAATGCGTTCAATGTTCTCTTCTTAACCCTAAAGATTGGCTCAGTGTTATTGCTAATCCGAAAGCAAATTACCAGCAGGAAGCCAAGACAGTAGAACTTTATCGCTTGGAACCACACCTGAGAAAATCCTTTGGTAGGTGAGAGGAGAGCAGGGCAGCTCATAAGGGATGCATTGGCCTATCTAATGGGAGACAGTGAATTAACTACTGTAACCATGGGCCAGTGTAGGTTACCAGGATTTTGAGCACTAAACTTAATTTTAGGATATGTTACTGAAAGAGGGTCTTTAGATCTTGG
Organism: Mandrillus leucophaeus; assembly: GCF_000951045.1. Classification (NCBI taxonomy): domain Eukaryota; kingdom Metazoa; phylum Chordata; class Mammalia; order Primates; family Cercopithecidae; genus Mandrillus; species Mandrillus leucophaeus. The sequence goes on along the minus strand of NW_012101674.1, from coordinate 297,115 downwards.
AGTTTATCTGCGGGAACTACAAAACTGATCAACGGCTGGAAAACAGGCACTATGAATAAAATATACGGTAGTTGAATATATTACCTTAAATATGCAAAGTCTGGCTAGGTAATTAGACAAATTCCCATCTCCATGAATAGCTACTACAGTCTTTTTAGACATGGAGGTGAGACCTGAATTTATTAACAGTCTTCAGTTGTACAAAGGACAATTGCACAGAAGGTAAGTGTTACTTTCGCAGAGACTAAGGCGAGAATGAACACAAGTTAACCAAGCAGAAGTTATTCAGGTCAGGCATTTAGAAGAACGTGCTGAACAACAAGATTGGGCTTATCAGTTAATAACTTTGCATGGATTACTAGGAACTAGACTGAAGCTAGAGTTCAATATAGTTGAAGTATAGGAGAGGGGATAGGCAGGTGCTGAGAGCTGCCAAACTGGGCTACTTCAACATTTCAAAAACAGTGGATCTTAAGTGAAATGACCTTAGGGGGTGAAAATGAATTACATTCAGGAAGGGATATTAAGCTTAAATCAAGGTTTGCAGACCAGGTAAGTCTGGGTTGCTTGTTTTCCCAGGGAGTATTCACCCTAAGAGTCTTTAAATAGCCGAATTGTTTTACAAATATTTGATTCAGAAAATTGTGATTTTCTCGTATAGCTTTCCGTGGCTACTTCTTTTTTGAAGCCAGGTATACCTATAACCATGCATTAATTACTGGTTCATTGGAACACGACTCTAGATTCAAAGAATAAGGCCAAAAACCAGCTGGTATATTCTAAATAGAGACCTGTATAACGTTCTCTTCCAACCCTTTAATTCTTTCATTTTCAATCAAAAGAGCTAGAAGACAATTCCAAGTATAATTTCCACATTGGATATTAGGGTGAACTATATGAAATTGCCATTTTGTAGGTCAAAACAGTCAAATATAGGAAATTTCATATAATTCAACCTAATACAGTAATTATTACAGTAGTTCATCTGTACCTCTCTTCACCTTCACTAAAGCAAAAGGCCTTAATATATTTAGTTTTTAGGTAAAAATATTGGTATACATATAAATGCCTGTGCACATAAGTATTGGGAAAGAACAGGGTTGGGATTAAAGATGTGTCTTTAATAAACCACTTATCGGCATCTAGCTCATCCTTCTGTTGTACTAGACACTGGTGCCTCCTGTCTGACTTGAAGGTTTTTCAGACTATGGAAAACAAGAAAAGAAATGCAAAGACTTGATCTCTCAGCCCATGGGAAATTCTGTCTGGGAAATGGGCCAAAGGAAGAACAGGGGACGGTATAACAAAATTTGTACCATGTTACAAGTTTAGTGAAGGAAGATCACAACAAAGCTGTGAGCAGAAAAACAAAGCATGTGGCTTCCTCCTTTCTAAAATATAGTATTGCTTAATGTGTCCTGCTTTCAAGAGTCTAAGCGTAAGACAAGACACCAACTACACATTGGAAAAGTCTTATCTGCATAGTCATCTAAATTGAGACAAGCTTAGCTTAACTAAAAAACTTTATTAACAATGTAAAATGTTAAATATTTTTATGATCTGAGCTAATTCCAGCATGCCCTATAAGATTTAACACTATGCTGATGTGCAGACACCATGCTTCAGATTTCAATTAGAACAAAATGTAATAATATTTGATTTTACATTTGAGGGTAATTGTATATGTTACTACACCATTTCCTAACTGAATTACTTCATTCTCCGAGAAGCTAAAAAAGACATCATTGGATCAAAAAGAAATTAGTTGCCCATATGCATTTGTACGAAGGTATTAGGATTATTGTGTATTTACAAAATTTTAGTACTTTTCGTATGTGGTTTTTGTTGCATTATAAATTAAGATACTTTTATGTTGAAGCTCTTAAATGCCGACAGAATGGAAGACTAAATGTAAATGAGTGCCGAGAAAGCAATAGGTGAGGTGGTATATGTTTGCTTATAATATTATTTCTAATGATATTGATAGATTGGATTTTTGAACACAGTTTTTCAGCTTTAAATAGATTTCTAAGTTTAAAGACTTCTTTCATATACGATAAATTTTAACATGAGATCAGCAAGAGTTATAGATATACTATTATATGTGAAATATTTTTTCTCTGTATAATACATTTAAAAAAATCTTTAAATAATTTAAAAATCATAATTCTTGCATCTGTCATGGCATGGTTTGGAGCAGACATGCACAATGTCAGCTTTAAAATTTCCTTTTAAAAACAGCTTGCTTTTTGAATCTGTTCTTTTTTTTCTCGACGGCAGCTGCTTTCAAGTGTAAAATCATTTAAAAGGGCAAGGGGAGGCAGATAAAAGTAATAAGGAAGCATAGAAAACATAGTCAAAAACCAGTAACTGTGTGGTTCCGCTGTCTGGAGGTCCTCAGGTTTTGTGATTTTTTTCAGATGTTCTCAGTGGGTTTCCAGGAGGAGCCACCTAGCTTGAGACGAGACAACACAGCCCAAAGAACCTTCTCTTCCGTCTTCTCACCAGGGGGTAGGGAGTTAGATTCAGAAGGCTGCTGTCATCTGTGATGGGACATAATGTGCACATGAATGAGGTGTAGACACAACAACCTGCTTTTTAGGAAGTGGCTTTAAAAATCCATCATCCTCCTAATCAGGATTTCTCAACTTCAGCACTGTTGGCATTTTGGACCAGGTAATTCTTGGTTGTGGGGTACTGTCCTGAGCACTGTGGGGTGGTTAGCAGCATCCCTCAATTTATGAGATGCCAGTAGCACTGTGTGACAATTTGTGACAACCAAAAATATCCCCAGCTATGACCAAATGTTCCTTGGTGTGGGGGAGGCAAAATAATTCAAGGCTGAGAACCACTGCTTAAAACTGAATTGAAACTACTTAGAGGCAATCTTTCAGTTGGGAAATGTGTACACCTTATTTGAAAGAACCCATGCTTACGAGTAAGATTGACTTCTTTTCTAAACCTGCCTCGGCTATTTGCCAGTTCTGTGACTTTGAACATGTAACTGAAGCTTGCTAAGCTGTCTGTAAAATAGAGTTTAATAAAACTTAGCCCAGGTGAGGATTACATGAAATAATCTATGAAAAAGATTTAGCTATGATGAGTAGCTTACTGTCTAGTGTAGAGGAAGCATTTAGTTAAAATAGCTATTATTAACTATTTTCCTTTCCATTGGATCATTATCACGCCTTCATTCATCAACTTCATGCCTTTTCATGTTTCAACTATTTCCTATTGAGTCTTTTCTCAGCACTTTCTGTAGATTTCTGTACACAAGGGCATTCAGAGAAGACTGCCAGCTGTTGAATTAATAAATTTTGGTTTGAAATTTTTAGGATGATGACAAGTAGAGGAAGAAATAAACCAGTAAACCTAATCTGGTTTAAAGAGTTGCATTTTTTAAAAAAGTGCAAACCAAAAGAGAAGGTGGGTAGAAATACCCTGCTGAAGCAGAACTGGCCAATGTGGGTCCCAGAGGCAAAGGACTACGAGGAGATAATCTAGAATTTTCCAACTGGGGCAGTGCTAGGACATGGTCAGACTGGAGCTAAGAACAACAAAATGGTTGATTGGCGTTGGTGACTGATATGTACCTAAGCTCTGCCAAGACTAGTTGCACTTTCCTTCCAGAGTGGGGCTAAGGAGTTCCCTCCTTTCCCCGTCCTAACCTTAAAGGGGATGGAAGCTTGGCAAAGGGCACAGAAGCAGAAGTTAGATGAAGAGATAGCTAAAGTGAAAAATGTGCCCCACCTGAACTGAACTGATTCATAGAAGAGTGCTTGTTTTTCTTGATTACTGAGCCTAGATGCTGTAAACCAAAATAAAACTGTAAGCCCCACAACCACCTGAATGGACCCCTCCTCTCAGCCAACTGCATTCCAAAGTTAACTTGAAAAACTAGTTCAGGCCATTTTGGGAAGAGGCAGTTGAACATTCTTCATTATATCATCCTCCCGTTTGGAATTCAGACAAAGCTAACTAGAGTTAACATCAACACAGAGACCTTAAGACTGATAGAACAGACTCTTTCGTTCTGATAAGAAACATTTATAATCTATTTTCACTGAAACCTGCTACCTGGAGGCTTCATCTACATGATAAAACCTTGGTCTCTACAACCCCCTATCATAATAACCCAGACATTTCTTTCTATTGATTTCAGGTCTTCAGATAATAACTCAAGCAACTGCCAATCAGAAAATCTTTGAATCTGCCTATGACTTAGAAGCCCTACTTCCAGTTGTCCTGCTTTTCCAGACCAAACTGAGATCCATCTTACGTGTATCGATTAATGTCTTATGTCTTCCTAAACCTATAAAACCAAGTTGTAGGCTGACCACCTTGGGCATATGTTCTGAGGATCTCTTGAGGCTGTGTCATAGGCATGTACTATTTCCTGGCAAATTAAATTTCTAAATTGACTGAGACTTGTCTCGGATACTTTTTGGTTTACAATGCTCGGGAAACTGTTGAGAGCAAAAATAGATCCTGGCTTTCCAGTCCTCTTACATAAAGTGTCATCTGAGTGCCTGGGCTTCTCCTCCCCTTCCCAAAGGCTCTAGTGTGTCACACTTATTTGTAAATTAGTATCACCCACAAAGGTTGACAGTGTTCCTTGGAATGTTGCACTATGTTATATATTTAGATAGAGCTAGAGTAGCAAGTCCAAGCCAGAGAAGAAAACAGGCGCCCCCGCTGGGCATATCAAATGAATCAAACACAGTCCACCCTCCCAGTCTCCAGAGATTAAAATCCTCTCTTAAAGCTCATATTCTGTTAACATGGAGAAAAACAGGACTGAATTGTCCTTTCCATAGTGAAAAATAATTTACTGTAATCTGGATGTCAACATTATGAGAGTTAAAAAGAGGATATCTTTCTTTTAAAGTTAACTTGCTCCCAAATAGTTAAGAAACTGAAAACAATGTTAGATACTAAACATTAGGCTCAGTTTTCAGGAGAACATCTCAGAGATAAACCATGAAATATTTGGAGCAGAAAGAAATAACTAATTTTCTCGTCATTTTTAGGACTCTTACTTCTTTAACCATGAATTGATCAAGGTACTTAACCTAGTTGGATATGGCAAAGATATAGCAAATTCTGAGGGGTAAAGAATTTTACCTTTCAGTATCTCTTTGGACTCTGACTACACTTTCTGAAACTCAAATTCACCTGGAATTCAATGCTTCCCTAAAACAGAGTCACCAAAAGTATGAAGATATTTATGGGAAAGAAAGATCTTCATAGTGCTGTTTATTTAAGAGTTGGAAGATCTGTTTTCTAAATTCTGGTATCTCCTTCCCTTTCCCCAAATACTTACCTAATTTGGGGAGGGACTGAAATGGTCTTTATATGTTATAGTATGCAACTCTGATGTGTTTTGCTCCTCTTACATGAGGAAATGTCTACCACAATGTTGTATTTACAAAGGAAAATGTGTACGTGTATGTTGTGGTCATATACTGAGTTCCACTGTCTTGTTTTTGTATACATTAAAAGCAAGTAGGTATTATACACAGATATTATGAAATTTGTATCAAGATTGATACTTATATCTGTGATGCATTCACTACAGTGGATTAAAAAAACCCAAAAACCTTTCAATAGCACAGCCTTTTGTGCTATTGAAATTCTTCTCACTCAGCCTTCTATCTATCTATCTATCTATCTATCTATCTATCTATCTATCTATCTATCTCCAGATATACATATATATGGCATATATACACGTATTATGTACACATACATACACACATATACATATATATGTATGTGTACTATATATCTCTCACAAGGGAATAAATTGTTAGGATTGATGAGAAAGTGCTCAGACATTAAGCAAAGGGGAGGCTGCCTATTAAGGACAACTGCTGATTTGGGTCATCTTTGCTGCACATTTGTGAGACCTTTGCCTTGCTTAGCGCTTGTCTGACCATCACCTAAGGCTGAGGTAACAGAAAAGCTAAAAAATTATTGGCAGAAATTCAGAGCAGCTTTCTACACCATGGGGAGCTGACACCTGCAGTAAATGCTGAAATTTACGAAGCAGTAAGTATTCCTGGGATGGTTTGAAGTGAATTCAGCTCCAAGGAAATGTGTCTCTCCACATTGATTGAAATCCTGTCTCTGAAGGCCTCTCTCAGTAGCTCTGGGGTGGGGCCAGAGAATCAGCATTTCTTACAAGTTCCCAGACATTGCTGCTAGTCCTAAAACCACCCTTTGAGAATCACTGAATAAACAGAAGGGCTGCAAGAATGTAAGCAAAAGGGAATGTTTCCCCAGTCGTTCTAAATTTTCTGGAATAATGCACTTGAACTTGTTGGAAAATCTTTGATTTTTATTGCAAATTTTTATTTAGATATGGCTTATCATTAAGAGTTTTATATCATTTTTTCTCCAAAGTACTCACTCTCAGAAAACTATAACCTAAGACAGTTTTAAATGTGAAAATGAAAGGTGGAAAGGGAAGCAGAGTAAGTAAAGCCTAGGAGAAAGTGAAAAAAAAAAAAAATAGAGGGAGAGTAGGAAATTTGGCCACCATTAAGTTCAAACCTCAGTCATTCAATGTTTAATTATTTTAGATTTATTAAAAATTTTTATTTATAAAGAGACAGGGTTTCATTATGTTGCCCAGACTCGTCTCAAACTCTTGGCCTCAAGCAATACTCTCACCTCAGCCTCCCAAAGTGCTGGGATTATAGGAATGAGCCACCATGCCCAGCCTCAATGTTTAGTTCTTGAATGTTGCTGAAGCCAGGGACACTGCAGTTCCCCCAAACCACTTCTCTATTGCTCAAATTTATTTTGCTAATAAAAGCTTTCTTATATAGGTGATGAGAAATGCTTCTACTACATTGCAGTTACAAATTTCTATTCCAGGGGAAAAAAGAGAGAGACCCTCAGCTAAGCCAGTGGTTCTCAAACATTAGCTGCATCAGCATCATCTTAGGGCTTGTTAAAGCACACATTGCTGACCCCAGCTCCAGAGTTTCTCAGTCAGTAGCTCTGGGGTGGGGCCAGAGAATCAGCATTTCTTACAAGTTCCCAGACATCGCTGCTGTTCGTAAGAGCACACTTTGAGAAACACTGGATTAACAGAAAGCCTGCTAAGTCCAAGGCTCTACATTGGGTACTGAGGATAATACCAAGATGGGTCCTAATAGAAAGATAGTCCCTGGCCTCAAGAACCTTTCCTTGAGTAACAATGAGGCTTTGTGAAAAATGCCGTAAAAGAGAGTGGACAGTCCAGTCTGGCTGGAATGAAGGGCTTATAAAGGAGGAGACAGTCCAAAACAGAGCTACTTAGAATTCCCTAGCAATGCTTGTACTTTCTTTTGCCTGCTGCCTTTGCACTTGCCACCTCTCGTTTCAGAAAAGTCCTCCCACCTTAGACAATTGGCAAGCCCTCCTTCAAAGATTAGCTTAAACATTTTTTTTTCCTGCAGTCTTTTCTGACTGCTCCATGCTTCTGCATTCCTTCACATTCCCATTGCTTCTATAAACGATTGCTGCAGCTCTTGGCACATCATCTGCATCCAATCCCATCTTCCCACCGCTCTGTAATAAAGTCTTAATGAATTTACCCTGGCTGCCCCAGTTCATCATCTGCCATTCACTTCCCCTCCTCCTTAGCCAGGCTTCCATGCCCAAAATTCCAAGAAAGCTGCTTGTGCCAACACCACAAGTGACCACCTTGTCGTTAAATCCTGTGGACACTTCCAATTCATATTTAGCTTCACCACTGGCCATTCCTTCTTTGCAACCTTCTTTGATTTATTTAATCATGCTCTTGTAATTTTCATCTCAGTCCCCTTTGTAGACTGATCTTATTTCCTCTCAAACCTTCCCTTTTGGTATTCCAGGACTCTTGTCTGTGCACACTATTGGTAGGGCTTCAATTCCCACTACGCTGATGATGCTCAAATCTGTGTTTCAGTCCTCTCATATCACATGTCTCACTGAGCACTGCTCCAGAAGGTTCCCCCCATGTCCAAAAGTTGTTCTCTGCCTTTACTACTGCTCCTCTGCTCTCTCTAACTTGGTGACCAACATCGTCATTTACTTCATTTTCCAAGTCTGAATTTGGGTTTCTTCCTTGATTCTGCTTCTCCTTATGCACCACATCCAATTGTCCCTGTCCTCCTTTCCAACCTCCTGACTTTAGGTGAGATCTTAAGCATTTTTCACCTGGATGACCGCACCTGCCTCCTCATGGAATCCTTCCAGTGGCTCCCAAACCTCTTAACATGGCCTAAGGGGCCTTAATAATACAGCTCTTGTCTCTCTCTTAAGCCTCTTGTCTAGACACTTTTCCAACTACTTAAGTCCTTGTAGTTATCAAAATCCCCTCCTCTTTCATCTCCTCGTATGCCTTCACACATCCAGAATCTTCAGCCTAGACTATGTTTTTTCTATTTCTTTGGCTAAGTGCTACTCATCCTAAAAATTCTCAGCACAGACACCTTCTAAAAAGCAATCCCTAATAATCCCCCGTTTTCAATTCAAGCCTGGGCCAGGTGAGAATCTAATATACCTTGTAACAACCCATGTCTAATTGTTACGGCATTATTATATTGTGAGCACTAATTTCTGTGTCTTTCCAATTGTGTGTGGGTGTATGTGTGTGTGTGTGTGTGTGTGTATCTGTCTGCATATGTAATAGTTGTTTTCAGCCCAACCCTGAAGGCTCTACCAGAATCTGTGCGAGAGGAGGCATATGGCATTTCGAAAAGTTTCGTAGGTGATTCCCATCCAATTTTTCCCTATTGAAAGGGACAGGTTTTAGTGGAGGAGAGACATCCTCAGCACCTAGCACAGAATTTGACACATCATTGGTGACCATTATATGTTGGATGACGATGGGGACAAAGGCTGCTGGGGTGAGAGGTCTGTTCTTCCTTCAGTAGATAGTGAGTAGACATAGCTCAACATAATAGAGTAATGCATTAAGAAATCAGATTGGTTTGCTTATGTCACACTGAATCTTGGACAAGAGATTGCAAAGGATATGGGGCTACTGGTAAAACTGCCCAGAATAACTTTCAGACAGCAGCTAGAAACATAGAAAGTCTTTATGAGGCCCTTGGGGGAAGGACCTAAAAGGTCGTCTCTATGCTAGATGGTGGCATAACTGCCCAGTGTTCTTCAGCCAGATATCTGAGGACTCTTCTGCCTCACACAGCCAGGTTCAGTTCTGGATGTGGGGGTCCTGATTGGAGGAGGATGCCATGAGTTTGGGAGAACTATCTCTAGGCCCACGTTAGTCTGGAGTAGTCGTGTTCACAGGAGCGGACTCATTCTAGCCCAGGTCAATTCCTGACTTACCTACTTCCAGACTGATTCTCGTGCATGGCATCAACGACCGAATTCTATGCAAGAATGAACATACCGACACCTCCCACAGCATTCGCTAAATCAGAATTTTGGAAAAGGTGAAACTGTCTTTCAGGCTTAATTTATTTCTGCTGATTTGTTTTGTTTGATAACAGCATGCATTTAGAAGATGCTTGTCCTTCACTTTCCAATCTCCTTTTAGCCTCTGTCAGTAACCTTGCAGGCTCCCCACAGGTGGTTCCATTTGTAATCCATTTGACACAGCGAGACTATCATAATTAATGAAGCTCCCTACAGCACTGCCAGTGACCTAGAATGTAGGACAGGAGGGGCGCTGAAGCAGTGGAAAGAACAGCGGGCTGAGAGCCAGGAGACCTGGCCCTTGTCTGCAGCCCACGGTGGAACTCAGCAGTGCAAGGGTGGCTTGCTCTTCTTTTGTGCATCTCTTTGCCTCCAGTCTGAAACTGGATGGATGGGAAAGAAAAGGCTGTCTAAAAATGAAGGCATAATCACTAACCATTAAAATTCCTGCCCTTGGCCACCTTCCTTTCTTCTCCACTGAAAGTTGATTTAAAGTAAACTGTTGTGGAGCCGAGTTTTGACTGTAGTAGAAAGGGGAGAAGATATGATTAAATCTTTAAATGCTGAAATAAACATGGAACAGTTTTGGAGTTGAGGGCTGAGTTAGAGCCTAGAGAATAGTGGACTCAGTCAGCAGCATTTTCATGTGGTCAGGGGTTGAGATAGGAAAGATGGGGACCAGGAGTGGTATCTTTTCCCTTTTTATTTTCTGATTTAAAGACCCATGTAAATGGAAAGAAAAGAGAAAGGAAATAAGAAGGCAGAAAGAAAACAGATGGCTTTCTATAATGGTTTTCATCCCGTTAGAATCATGTTTTGACAATAAGGTCCTACAGAAAAGAACTGGAATACTTTTTCCCACATTTTACCCTGCACCATTTCCTGTACGTATTAGACCTGTATAATAAATAAACCACCTGAAAAGAATTCCAGAAAGGAATTGGGGAAGCCTCTATGGTCTATCTCAGTCTATGTAGCAAGAATTTGTTCATTAAAATGGTGCCACATGCATCTGTCAAAATGTTCCCAGAGAGACTCTTCAGGTCCCCTCTGGATCCTCCAGTTCAGACACAGTCCCCTTCCCCACTGGTCAGCTCAGTAGGCTGTGAGGTCATGTTAAACACATAGGGAACAAAGATGTATTGTTTCATGCTAAGGATTCCCATTTCTTTCCTCAGTGAAGAAACTCAAATTTCTCACAATCCTTTACATTAGTTATTTTTGATTATTAAAATCCTACTGCAGCACCTCCTTCTGAATAAGTCCTTGTATCTCCTTTCTAGCTTTTTCCTTTCTGTTCCCCAGATAGATCCAAGGTTCAAGTCCTGAGTATAATTTATTTTGATGACTATTCCCTTTTCACTCATGTTTTCACTCACAGTATCAACCTTTGATTATTATTATTACATTTAAAAATGTAATTAAAATTAATTATTTTTTCGTGTATAAAGATGATACAAAGTCACATAAAATATTTATGTGATATTCTTTATGATTATAAATGACTAAATAAAACAAAATTTCTGTCTTTCTATTAACACACAGTCAAAAACTGCTGGATGAATGATCACTAAATGGGGAGGGAATGTTTAGGATGATGTGATTTAAAATATAGGTTACATGGCACCCATGAAATTCAGACTGGGGGACCCTGGGCAGCCATCCTCTTGGAAAGCTGAATGTGAGGGAGGGTGAGACGTCAGGGTGCTACTGATGAAGGAGGCTTGTCAAACCTATTAAGACACTGAGGACAGCTTCAGACATGAGCTGCGGATCTAAAGTCCTGGGGCCAGTGTTTTGAATTGCAGGCTCAAGACCAGCCTCACATGTACACTACACATGGTCTGTTGCAGAGTGAGTGGTAGCAGGGATTCCTCTATTTGATGGTGATTTGGGGTTCTCTTGAGCAAAGCTGGGTTGACCAGCTTGTAAATAATATTAACAGTGACAACAATAATAATAATAACAAAGCGTTTGTCAAGTGTTTGCTCTCTAAGTTTGGTAGTAGGCATATGACACATTGCTTCAATTAATCCCCACAACAGACTTCTAAAGTAGGTGATACTATTATCCCCTTTGCAGGGCTAAGGAAATACATTTGCAGAAGTTAAACAATTTGTTCCCAGGGTGCAAAGCTGGTAGGTGGCAGAGCCAGCATTTGAACCCAAGGCTGTTCTTAATTCAAAGCCTTTGTTCTAAACACTGTGCTTATTTCTGGCAACAATCTTCCATGTAGTGGTCAGAGCAGTCTCTCATCACTACAGCATGTTTTCTACTTTCTCAAAACACTACACCTGTGGCTCAAGCCAGTTGGCCTTGGCGAGCAGGCCCTTCAGGTGCTGTTCCGAGTTATCTGATGTGCTGGAGCCCCTGCTTCTTATTTTCTGACCTCCGCCCCTGTGCAGCTCAGGCCACGCTACTCTTCAGCCTCTTCATCTGGTGTTCTCACTTCCACCCCTCCACCTTCTGCTGAGCTGCTCCTGGAGCCAAGAGGAGCCTCCAGCTCCACTGCCAAATCCTCCTCCTCCTCCTCCTCCTCGCTTCAAGGCAAGCGGCACCCTGTCTTCCCTCCCATCAGGCTTTGCTCAGTGAAAACAAGAGGAGTTTCTTTCTTGCCTCCTAGAAGCCTTTCTCCACCTCTATGTACAACCCTCTGAAGTTGATACTTTAACTATGGCTGCTCCAGCCATGTATACTTAATGTAAGCCCTTATTATTGGTCCTTTGTACACACTGTCAGTCTCTGGGGCTGCAAAGGTAGGTGCAGATTTAACCAACATCGATTGTGACAGGTATTATTCTGCTATGTCCCAGGCTCCAGATACTGAGGATACAATAGTTTAAAAGGCATGCAGAGGACTTTCCCGCATTCTAGGGAACATCTCCCTCTCATTTCTGCGTTAGGGCATATACTCCCATAGGATAGACCTGGAGACAGATTGCCTGAATTCACATCCCAGTTTTCCTATTTACAGTCTGTGTGACCTTGGCCAAGTTAGCTAACGTCTCTGTGTGCCAGTTTCTACTAAATTGGGAAACACTAATAGCATTTCCCTCAAAGTTGTTTAGAATTAAATAAGTGAATATGGTTAATACATGCAAAGTATTTTGAATAGTGGAATGCTGTTAGTTCTCAATATATGTGAATTTTTTGGATTACTTTTTAAAGATAATTATGCAAGTGGATGGCAGAGATCTTCCTTTGAAGGTGTTCTGAAGTCTCCTGCTGTGCCTGGCATGGTGCTTTCCACAGTGAGTAACAGGGCCAGTGGAGGAGGAGTTTCTTTTAAGGTCAGAATGTATCTCGGGCCCCCTCAAAGCATGCTGTGTTCACCAGAGAGTCTCTAGTCTCATTTTGGTATCTTCTTGAGGCAAGACAAATGAATGCTCAGTGCCTTCTACTGTTTGTGTGAGACATATGCTTTAATTTCCAAGAAACAATTCCCAAGGTTATCCCATTAAAAACATCCTCTGCCTCAAAGAGAAGTGACAAGACTCACCTTGATTTTTCAATGGTAAAGGCATAGTTTCCCTGAGTTTGCTTAAAAGGTTTTTCATTTCTCGCATGTCTCTGTAAAATTGATAAAAAGACAGAATAATCAGCTGTAAATTTTCAAAACGAAATCTCAAACAATCTGTTCTATGAGACAACTGAAGGATGAGAGTCTGTGTCTAATTGCACTAGCTCTAGTTTCCAGTAGGCAAATATTGAATTTATTTTGCTTTTACAAGAAAAAAAATCTGAGATAGGTTGGCTCAGGAAAAAATGAGAGCTACTCTGCCAAACATTTCTACAGGGCATTCTCCTGCAGAAGCCCTCATCTCTGCCTCCAGTCGAACCTGGCTAAGATCAGAGAAGAGCCATTGGTCGCGAGAACAGCGCTTTAGATTTACAGAGAGGCCAAGGATGTACAACTGGAGCAACAGGGTTACCCAGAGCAAACTTGAGGCTGGGTGATGGTGCTATCAAGACTTTATGGTCAGAGGACTATAGTGGCTGCATACGTTCACTTGCTGTTATTTGCTCGTTTGTTAAAATTTGTATAAATTTAAGGAGTACAGGTGTAGTTTTGTTACTTTGACATATTGCACAGTGGTGAAGTCTATGCTTTCAGGGCATCCATCACCCCAATAATGTACATTTTACCCACTGAGTATTTTCTCATCCCCCACACCTTCCCACCCTTCTGAGTCTCTGAGGTCTATCATTCCACACCCCATGTCCATGTGTACCCACCATTTAGCTCCCACTTATAAGTGAGAACATGCGCTATTTGGTTTTCTAAGTTGTTTCACTGAAGACAATGGCCTCCAATTCCATCTTCTGCTTGGTTTTAATAGTCCCTTGTTACCATGATTGGAATTCAGTATAACTCAGGTATTAAGCATTCACCAGGGCTAACACTTATTATATTGACTTGGAATAATGAGAGAGTAACAAATTCTAAAACTTCCAGAGAAGAGCTCCTTACAATGGATGAAACAGAAAGGGGCGCAGTATAGGAACAAGAGGGAAAACAGCCCCACCTGGGGACAGCTGGGCCTTCCTCTAGCACGGACCATCCTTCCACACTTCCTGACTTCAGCGCACAGCATGCAATGCCACTGCACGCATCAAATATCTTCCCTCATCTCAGAGCATACATGGTCATAAAACCCCAGAACTATAAAGCAGGAAGCCATCTTAGGAGGCTTCTAGTCTAAGGTAGGGGAAAACCGATCTTTTGAAACCCTTGGGACAATGGTCCCTATACACTTCTAGGTGGTTGTGCATTGGAGAAAGTGCTCTTGAAACCCCAGGACATAGGGGCAGCTTTCATTTAAAATAGCCAGGAACATAATTTGGTACAAAAAGCAGATGTATCTTTTAATGAACTGAGGATAGGCAAGCACTGGTAGGCACCATGGGTTTAGGAAAGTTTTGTGGGGGAAGATCATCCTAAAGTTGAAGAAATTCTATCCACTTATTTTTCTTCTGTTATCTGAGGAAAGACAGTCACCATTTAATTTTAGGTATGAAGCCACTCAGTCCACTTCACAAAACACCCCTGTTCTGTTGAGCATGGTTTGAGGACCATTTTCTTAGGGTAATTCTGAAGACCTCATGGGAGCTCCTTTTCAAGTATTGACTGATATGTGAAGAGGAACTCAAGTCTCAGTAATAATTGATTGGAAAAGGAAAGGAAAGCAGCCTTGAGGATCTGCAGAAATATGCCTGTAAAAACATTCCAAATCCACTCCCATGGGTGTGAGGTGTGAGGAAGTGTCTGTGGTCTGCATGCTGATCAAGTGAGAGAGGAGGGCAGGAGAAAGAAAGCGGGGCCCCATCTCCACAAGTGCAAGGCACAGTCTGTTTTTATGTAAGATCTCAAGGACAGATGGAACGGGTGAGAAAGGGCTAGGAATGCAACATAGGGATTGAGGCAAGGTGTCCTCTAATAGAGGACCAGTTCTCAACCTTGGTGGTTGCAGAGGAGAATCACCTTAAGCCCAGGTCTCACCCCAAGAGAGCCTGATTCAGCTGGCTTATAGTGGGGCCCAGCCGTCAGTATTTTAAAAATTCCCTCCTGATGACTTAACTGTGCAACCTAGTTTGAGACCCATGGTCTCTCAACGCAGACAGCCAGGGAGAATGGAGTTAGCCACATCCTGGACCAGGTCCACTGTGCCTACCTCCATCTCCTTTGACCAGAATCTGGGCTTTCAGGCTGAACGGAAACATTGCCAACGTTGTGGGCCATAACTATCCTACTGTTACTGCCGTCCCTTCTTATAAGCTTATAAGGCTTGAATATAGCTGCTGTCTAAGGTTTGCAAAGGAAATGGCTTCACTGATGGTTTATGCCCTGATATGGCATTTCAGCAGATATTTTTTTCCCTGGGAACAGAGCTAAGAATTTTCTATTTTATAAATTAAGATAAATCACTCCCTCATCATTTGTCTATAGTGCTATCAAACTGTGCCAAACAGCTTTATTGTTTGAATTGTTGCATTTCCAAGCTTATACAAAATCCAAGTTTTATTAATAGCACATAATTACCACATGCTCCAATTTTCTATAAACACAGAAATTCGGTAATTAGCTTTAGAATTATGTTACAATCTGAAAGTAGAACCACAATGGCTATAAATGCCATTGTGTGTTACATTTCTAAAAATAAAAAAAAAAATAAAATGTTCATTATGTTGTCAGTGACTCAACCTCATATACACAGAACACTCAGTGGAATTGCCCAGTATTCATTCAGCTGCTTAGTGCCAACTCTGGGGACATTAGTAGCAAAGGGCACAGATATCAGTGTAAAGGCAAATAAACAAGAGGCTTATCTTTCTGCCTCACAGAATGTCACTTTTAGCATCTAGATGGGACATGGTATTTATTATAATAATATTATTATTACTCCTTTTTCCTAAATAAAATAAGATCACTGTAGAGTCTCTTCTTTTCAAGAAAGAAACTGCCTCTCTAGATGTGAGCTACTGAAGTTAAGAAAATGCATTGACTTGCTTTGACCACTGAGGGGCTATCAGCTACCTTATGGAGAGAAAGAGAAGGGGGCCCTGGGAGAAGCCCTTTGTGAACTGGACAGAATGCTCAGCCCCCAAATGGCAGCTAGGCAGGCTGTTCCATATACCTGAAACCCGAGACTTTACTGGAGGCATCTTTGTGTAATTTTGGATTTTCTGCCTTAAACAAGTGAGAATTTTGGGCACCAGCCCAGTAGGTGAACTGTGACAGCATGTAGACTTTCTCCCCTCCAAGGCAGCACACTGTTCTCATTTTCCATGGAGATGCAATGTGTTGGAGTGGGAGAAGCAGAGGCCTGGGAGCCTATGCCTACTGTGGGTGCTGCTAGTGTTCCTCTGCAGCATTTGGACTGCTTACCCTCTCGTGTCTTAGTTTTCTTGTCTGCAGATTAGGCAGTCTCCAGGGTCCCTGCCAGCACTATGCTCCTCTGGCAGACCAAAGAAAGCTCTGTTTCTGAATCTGAACTAGAAAACCTCATCTCTCTGTGGCCCCTAAGAACATTAACGGGAGGAGGATTGGCAGTCTATTCAGGGTAACTTCCCACTTACCTTTCAGTGTTCTCAATGTCTGTGGAAACCTGCCAGGAATGTTGCTGACTATCTACGGGGGATGATGAGGAGTCTTCTAGGGCAGGTGTTTCAGCACTCTCCTCAATTTTGCAATCCAAACTCTTGGTTCCCCCGCCAGGTTCCTTTCCTAAGGGAGGGAGGGTGTTGGTAAAGATAAGAGAAATAAGAAATCATAAATGCAGGCTCTATATGCAGGATGTCAGTGCAAAGGTTGGCTATGCTTTGAGTCAAATGTTCCATTAACCCTAATAGCTTTCTGAGTAATAAAATAATTAGATCTATACATGTATGAGTGTGTGTGTTTGTGTGCATAGCATGTTTTCACAACATTCCGGGAAAGACAGCTTGAGGTCAATGGAACCTGAAGATCAAGTAAAATTAAAGCCCCTGTCTTTGATAGAGTATTGGTGTTTTATAACGCATTCTTAGTGAATTAGATTAAGTTAGCTCAGGAGGAGGGATTTAGCTTGTGAAACCTACTGGCTTTTGGTGCAGGTAAAAGGGCTGGGAGCAGGTGACACCCAGCAGACAGAATGAGAGCTCCTGCTGTTTTCTCTGATTCTAGACACTGGCCCTCTCAGCATGCAGCAGGGATCATGCAGCTGCCTTCCAATTCCTTGGCTCTCCAGCCTCCTCCAACACATCCTTCTATGAGGAGAGAGCCCGACCTTGATCCAGACTTACACCACTAAGACCATAAAGCGCCATCAACTCGAATGTGAACACCATGTACTGGGTAGCCGTCCACAGCAATGCACTGCCTACCCACTGAGACTTGTCTTTACCATGATTGATCTCAAGTGAATAAATCAGTACTTTCTGGAAACAAATCTCCAAACTGGTTCAGTCATAAATTTATATGAAATTAAATGGGAGGTTATGTTGTACGGCCTAGGCATAATCTCTTAATGTCTTTTATTCTTTCTTGAAAATTTGTGCCTCCACAGGGGGGTATCCTGGTACCATGGAAATGATCAGTGAGGCCTGAGAACTGGGTTTTAAACCTGGCTTAGTCATTTGTTCATTCATTCACTCACTCATTCATTCATTTATTTACAAATATATCTTGAGTGTCAGCTACCAGCAAAGGGATTGCTGCTAGAGATATGGAGGTGAAAGAAAGCTCCAGCATTGTAAGTCTCACGGAGCTTACAGTGCTAGAGTTAAACAATAAAAACATTATACAAATAATTACAAAGCTGTTGTATAACATTATGTAGTCTGGAAAAAAGGGTAGCCATTATATATAGTGTTTTTGCCTCCTTTATCCAGTTTTATTTTTATCACTTAGATATAACTCCAGACTAGTTAAGTGATTGTTACAGCCCATATCATTGCATATTCATAAGGTAGTGGCTATATCACCTTACCTTTTAGCTCAGTTTCCCTAACCCTGCTGTGACTGCTTCGCATTAACAAGAAAACTAATAAAAAACAAAACCTACAAACTTGTGAAGAGGATGCCTCCTCATGGTAAAATCTAACAGGAAGTTTTTTCCTTGGATTCCTGCTGGAGGGAAGTAGCAAAAATCTCATCCCTGAAGTTTCTAACCCATGTGGTAACAACACAAGGAGAAAGAGCGAAGCAATTTAATTGGTTGTATGCCTTTCACCAACCTACAGTAGAAATCGACCTCTGAACATTCAGCCAGGGCACATGCACACATTTACTGATGAGAAACTTTGATCCTTTCCTGTGTACTTTATGCACATTGATCCTGGGTGATGGGACTTGCCTGAGGAATTGTTTTTCCAATTTTATGGTATGCCCTTGGGGGGAAATTAATTAAGCACATAATTTAGAACATTACCATTTCACAGTTGGAGGGCATTGACCTCTTAAAAGCATTTGCATTTTGTCTCTTGGCAGAGTGCGGCAAGTGCAGTCAGTCTACCAGCCATGTATCTCTAGGCAGGGTCAGCCTTAGGATGTGAGTCTGAGCAGGGGTAGCTGAGATGAGGGGAAGCGGCAAAATGAGGGCTCCTCCAAAACAGTCTTCTGCTTTTCAAAACCTGAAGGCTTCTGTTACACTCCTGTGTATTGGAAATGCCTTGGTGAATGGAGTATGGTTTGGGCATCAAAGAGGAGGAGGGGAAGAAGATTCACCAGAATTCTCTGGTTTATGGGCTTTGTCTAGCTTTGGGGCCATATTATTCCCTGTCCTGAGGTCCAGACTATAGAGCCTGAAGCTTTTATTCCAATGAGGAAAAGGGAGGACACCAGGAAATGTGATGTTCCTTGTTGGAGTCCTCTCTCCACTTCCCTCATATTACACTTTTTACATGCAAAGCCATAAATGGAATCTAGTTGACAACACCTTTGATTATACTTAATACCTGTGATTATTCTGCTACTTACAAGACAAATGCCCTTCCATAACTTTTTCAAAGTAAAACATCATTTTAAAGATTTCAAAGATCCTGAAACAGCCCTATGGGCTTGTAAAGGCAGGTAATAACCTTCTTTTCCTATTTTTGGTGACGTTTAGGTCTAACTCTGCTAATGTAGCTGAACCAGAATGGAAACCATGAATGTTGGCCCTCACTTTAGGGCTTTCTGTCAGCTTACAAAATCCCTGCAGAAGTTTGATATAGTATCTTCTTTAGCTAACATGTCTTAAAAGACAGAAAAGATCAATATGAATTTAAGGGGTTTTCAATTCCAGAATGTATGTGGTGTCAAGTTTACTCTGCCAGTGAATTATAATTGCTCTCATTTACCTATAGTACAGACTTTATACTAGGATTCTTCTCCATGACTTGACATGTTGCCTTCTTAGAAAAGTCCACTATCAGAAATGATCTTGCTTATGTATTTGCTTACTAGTTTGTTTGCCATCCCCAGTCCCACACTCATCTCTCATCTCCAAACTTCATAGGTAAACTCTGTAAGGCCAATAATTTTATCTGTTTTCTTCAATTCTATAAGCCTACTACCGAAGACCAAGGCTTACGCATAGTAGTATCTCAATAGATATACAGCATTAAAAAATGTAATTATACTATATATGTTGTTATACAACTTACTTTGCTACTGTAGTCAGGCTTAGAGATATTTTCCTGTTAGTGCATTTTAATTTATGGAATGCTTTCTAATGGATGGGCAGTATTCCATAATAAGGAATCTAGGTTGTCATTGTTCTCTTTTTCCACAATATGTCAATATTTATGTAAAACAGATCCTTTGAGGCAGAATATTGAGACAAAGTATATGTATGCACATTTTAAAATTTAATATATATTGCCAAATTGGCCTCTGAAAAGGCTATTCTAATTTATACTTTACATCCACCAGCGGTAAACCAGGGGGCCCATTTCCCCACTCCTTTCCTAGCACTTCATATTATCAACATTTAATTTTTGCTAATCTCATTGCCCTTTTGTTTTTATTTTTCATTTCCTTTATTACTACTGAGGTTAAACTTCTTTTCTTTTTTTTGTTTTCTACTTTCTTTTTAAAAAAACTTTTAACTTCAGGGGTATAGGTGCAGGTTTGTTACGCAGGTAAGCATTTATTTTCCTATTTTATTGACCACTTGTGTTTCTTCCTTACATTTTCTATTTGTATCATTTGCCCATTTAAACAATGGGTTGAGTTTCTTATTGATTTGTAGGGGTTCTCTTCATAGAATGGATACTGAACATTTGCTATATATACTGCTTATATCTTTTACTCTATTATGTCTTTGAATTTTGTTTGTAATGTATTTTGTCAAAAGTTAAATTTGTGTAGTCAAAGCTGTTCATCTTTTATGTCTTTTGGTATTATGCCTTGCCTATATTTTCTTCTAATACTTGCACAATTTTGAAATATTCAGTTCTATAATTTACTTTTGTATATGGTATGATATAATAATCTAAATTTTTAGCTCAAATGAAGAGCAATTGCCCCAACAGCATCTAGTGACTTTTCTATTGACTTTGCTCTTTCTAATATATTAAGTTCCCATAAAAATGTGGGTTTATTTCTGGATATACTATTTTATTTTATATTTATTTGTTTATCCTGTGGCAATTCCATGATATTTTAATTATTATGTTTTTAGTATTCAGTACAGAAAGTTCTCCTTCATTGTACTTTTTCCACTGACATTTCTGAATTTTGAAATTTTTGATTCCACTGCAAATGAAACTATAAATTACTATCAAGTAAGACTTTGACCTTTATTAAAGCGTGAATCATTGATTACTTTTTCAGTGTTGTCTAGGTTTAATGGTTTATTTAAAATGATTTCTCTTTTTATGTTAATTTTGATAATTCATTTGTCCTAGAAAATAATCCACTGAATACATTTTTAATAGTATAAAGTTGAATGCAGTTTTCTCTTGGAACTGTTTCATACCCTAATGCTGTTTATTTATGGCTCCTGATTTCTTTGTATACCACTTTTTCTTGGATTTCAAACATATCTTCCTCTTTTTTGAATTCAGTTTTCATTTTTGGGAGCGTATCCTTGACTAATTGTTTCAGAGGAGATCTGTGGAATGCTAAATTCATTAGTTTTTATATGACCACAAATACATTTTCTTCTCTCTCTCTCTCTCCCCCTCTTGGTGCTTACACTTAGATTCTAATTGGCTGGCTATATAAATTCATGTTCAAACTAAGTTTTTCTAATAACTGTTATGACTCTGTTCTCTTCTCTTTTATCTGTACCTAGGGATGTGCCAATGTTTTTAAACTTTGATTAAATATGATTCAATATAATTTGATTCGATACGATTATTTAATGTATCGTCTATATTTAAATTTCCCCAATGGTTTCAATAAATACTTTATCATTTCTCTTTAAATTGAGGGATACATTTAAGGACTATGCACTGCATTTGCTTGTTGTGTTTTTTTTATTTTTCTTTTTTTTTTGAGACAGGGTCTCATTCTGTTGCCCAGGCTAGAGTGCAGTGATGATAATAGCTCACTGCAGCCTTGAACTCCTGGGCTTATGTGACCCTCTCTCCTTAGCCTCCCAATAGCTAGGACTATAGGAATACAACACCATGCCTGGCTAATTTGTTTTTATTTTTTGTAGAGATGGGGTCTTACTATGTTGCCCAAACTGATCCTGACCTCAAGCACTTCTCCCACCTCAGCCTCCCAAAGTGCTGGAATTACAGGCATAAACCACTGTGCATGGCCTGTCATGTTTCTTTATCTTCTTTTAATCTAGAACAGCATCCTTGCCTTTTTCATTTTTACTGTCATGAATATTTTTGAATGAAGAGTTCAGGTCAATTGTTTTATATAGTGTCCTTCCACTTGGATTTGTCTGATGGGTCCCACATGCCTAGATTCAGAATAAACATTTTTTGGCAAGAATATATAGGGGTGATACTGTGTCCTTAGTGCATCACACCAGAAAGAATGTGAGTCCGTTTGTCTTATTCATGATGCTAAGTATTATCAATTGTTTGTTTAATGTGGTTTCTGTCAGCTTGTACAAGGTGCATTGTAGATGCACCCCTTTTCCCCTCTGTAACTTTTTTTTTTTTTTTTGAGACAGAGTCTGTCTCTGTTGCCCAGTCTGAAGTGCAATGTTGTGATCTCAGCTCACTGCAACCTCTGCGTCCCAGGTTCAAGCAATTCTTGTGTCTCACCCACCCGAGTAGCTGGGATTACAGGTGTGTAGCCCCATGCCTGGAAAATTTTTTGTATTTGTGGGAGAAACATGGTTTGGCCATGTTGGCCATGCTGGTCTGAACTCCTGGCCCTAAGTGATCCGCCCACCTTGGCCTTACAAAGTGCTGGGATTATAGGTATGAGCCACCGTACCCATCCATCCTTCAGTAACTATTAAGTAATCTACCAAGTGATTCATTGAGATAGTCTAATATTTTAACTTTAGATATTTCTTTGTTTTTTTTAGGGTTGTGGATTGTTTTCTATTTCTCTTGATTATTGATTTCTCTCAATTCTCTCTGTTCTTTCAGAACTACTAGTTTATATTGGAGTCTCTGGCTCAATCTTTCCCATTTTTTAAGTATTCTCCATACTCAAATGATCTTTTGGGCTGAATTCTGGGAGAATACCTTGACTTTGTCTTTCAGTTCACCATTTTAGGCTCTCAGTATTTCCATTATAATAATGTTAAGAACTGTGAAAGGTTTGAGATTTTACCTTACTTGCAAATTAGCCTATTGTAGTTTCATGGATACTGGAAGAAGACATGAGATTTCTCGGTCAGATACAAAGGTACTTTATTACTCACAGAATAGCAGTAGCCAGAGGATTAGCGTTTGTGCTGGTTTTTGAGTCCTAATTCCCACAGTGAGGAGCAAAAGGGCCAAACAGTACCTGCACACACAGTGGGCTGCGTGACAGGAGGGCAGAACCCTGAGCTCAGGGATTCTGTGTCTTTTATAAGCATGTCTGCCCTTTGCTGAAGAGGGAAACATTTTCATTGCACTGAATAGTAAGTATGCCTTGCTCTGGAAGAAACACTGTCTCTGTTTTCCAAGGCATTTCCTAAATAAACATCCTTGAGAAGATAGGGTAAAACAAAGGGCAGTCAGTGCCCCAGTTTGCAAGATGTGCAGAATGTGAGAGACGAGTGGAGAACTGTCTCCCAACACTAATTAACCCATCTATTTTTATTTGATTGATCACATTTTTACTTCCAACAAATCTGGCTGCTTCCTTTATGCTGCAGACAAAAATTGTCTTAAGAATATGCAGACTCATAAATCTCTTTGCATATATTGATCACATATATTTTAAATTTTTTATCACTTTTAAAATGTTCTTCAAGTATTAGTCATTTGTTGTATTTGGTATCTCCTTTTTACAGTGTTTGTTTTTCTTAAAAATCTTGTCATTCCTGAATGTCTATTCATATTTGTTTTTCAGGACCTCTGTCTGTCCGTTAATAACAGTGTCCTCCTTCTGGTGATGATGGAGAAGGGGCAGGGCGTGTGGCTGGACAATATGTGTCAAAAGCATTTCTTCTGGCTGTGAGGGTTTCCCATCTCCAGTGGATACCTGGGTACCCTGCCTGTTTTTGGCCCTGTGCCTGCTCTAAGTTTCCTGTTTACCACTCCTATTCCGGTGAGATATACTGAGCAATTTAGTCTGGAAAAAGCACTGTAGTCATGTGCTCACTGTCTTTTTCTTCTGCAGCTGTCCTTGTGGAGGCTCAGATTTATTTTACACTCTTTTCTGCTTTGCTGCCCAGTCCTGACCCTCACACAAGATGTCCTCCTGGGGCAAGCACTGATGGTCTATGCTGCTCAGTGTGGGGTAGCCCAGCTTTTCTGTAATGCGATTTTGAACATGAAATTTCCTGACAGCAGTTCCAGCAATCTTTCCCATGATTTGTATTTGTTGACTCTGAGTTTGAAGAATCTCTGGAATTGATCTCATTTTCACAGAAAATTTCTCCTGCTTGAATTTCTTCTTGAGCTTCTTATCTGCTAGGGTTTCCTCTGTTTTATTTTCACCAGTCTAATCCCAATTGCTTTCTAGCTTTGACAGATTCCTCAAAATTTCTAGTTTGTTGAAGTCATCCTTCCTTGTTTTTCAAGGTTGTGGGAGACTGTTTTGTGTTTGTCATCCTCTATTTTCTTTTCCTCTTACTATTAGAAATGACAGAGCTATGGCCAATGGACTCTGATTAGGAATGATGTATGCCTCTTCCAGACTGGCCCCTGAAAGTCCTCCTATAGGATCCCCCAGGTTTTCCTTGTTTTCCCCCTGACCATTTGATGAATGCAGAGAATGGAAACAGCAACACTGCTCACTCTACCCAGCTCTGGCATTGGACTATGCCATTGGTGAATAATGAACTTTTATTGTCTTAATCCATTGAGATTTGGTGTTATCTCATATAGTAGTTACCCTACCCTGACAAATACAGGAACTAATATGGATTTATTCCTTTCATTACATGTTTTTCCATTATTTCAGTGGATTTTCACCAGGAAGGAAAATATATGCATAAGTTCAGCCCAACATCTCTGGATAAACTTTTCCTCTAATTATACTCTCTTTCTTTTGACAATAGACACAGAATTAAAGCAATTCATTCATTTATTCAGTAACCATTAATTGAAACTTTACTCTGCTTGAGGCACTCTGCTAAGTGCTAGGGATACAAAGGTGAACATACTCATGGTGATCAAAGTCTAGAGAGGACAATAGGTAAGAAACCAGGCAATCAACTCTCAATGTAATGTGTGCCATTATTAGAGTCATGGAAATGCTTGAGGGACACATTGAGTGGGCATTGGCCCAGGCTTGGAGGGTCAGGAAAATATTTCTGAAGAAAGTTATGGCCTTCATAAGTTATCTACGTTATGACCCAAAGAAAGTATAGGGATGGGCCAAGTGAAAGGGACAGGGGTAGGGTGAGGTAGGATGGGTCATATGTCCAAGGCAGAGGAAAAAACTGGAAGGAACTTGCAAGTTGATGTTCCTCAAAGTAGTTCAAGATGATTCAAGTGGGTAGGGCAGGGTATAAGGGCAGGTGAGGTGGGGATTACTGGTGAGATATGAGACTGGAGAGGTTTTCAGGGTCAGTTCATAGATACTCTTCTGAGCCACATTAAGGCGTCAGCAGAGCCATCCAAACCTGGAAAGTGGCCAATTTGAGTTCTTCATCCCCAGCATCACCCCCTTTGACAGGTTGTCCTCAGAATTCAGTACTTGTTTTCACATATCAGGTGGGCTCCTTGCCCTCTTCCTGGAAAAGAGGTCAACATGTGCTTCCAAATGGTGACTTCAAGTCAATGTTTTGCTTTGCCCAAGGGAGTTGTTATACATTTAAAATCATTTCTTATAATGAAATGAAAAACTCTGTCCCCTGAAAAATCAATTTCAGGCCTCAGTGAACAAATATTTGCTCAGGAGGGGATGGGGTAGGGGAGGAAGAGAACCCTTAGAGCACCTTAAAATCATACCATGCTGGTTACATCACTGTTTAGAACTAGAACATGAAAAACTTGGCCACTTTCCTTAGAGTCTTGAAAAGCTTTTAGCCTTCAGCTCCTTGGGGATTTCTACGTATTTTTAGCTTGTTTGTGGATAATATAATAGGCATGTTTGAGGAAAATTTAAGGGAAACCACCCATGAAGCACATAACAAATTGAAAGGCTGGTTATTCTTATATTCGTGAGAAATTGCCGGTCATTCACGAGAAACAAAAACACATCTGACTGTGGGGCAGTCTCAAGGGTGCAATAGAGCACGCTCAGCTTTAGGAGTCCTCGGCACAGGCACCAGAGGAGGGGGCTGGGAGTCCTTTATCACACCCACTCTAGAGACCTCTTTCCTTCTCATCTCTTATTTCTCCATCCTTTCTCCTCCACTCGTGTTTTCCCCATTCCTCTTTTCTTTCCCCCTTCCATTCCTTCTTGCTTTCCTGCCTGTCTTCAGTTTACCAGTGACAATGGGAGGCACTGCCATAGTATCTTTCTGGATGCCCTTAGTTTGGTCTCTATTGTCCAGTAAAGTCAATTTATCCATTTGAGTAATTGTCTCCAGGAATCAAAACAAAATAAACCAATCTTCTCTGGGATAATACTGTATCAGTGTCCTATCACTTCCTTGGTGGCAGGAGTAAATTTCCTACATCCTTTGTGCTCCTGACACATTACCTGCACACTACGCACAGAACAGGCTTGCAGGGCAGTTTTCGTACTGACTGAATGTGAACAACAAAATGAACATGGCTTACATCGGATTCATGAATGCTTATGAATCCAAATAGTTATACTAACTCTCATGCATTTTCATAACTGCTAGGTGCTTTTTAACACCATGCACTGTGAAAAGGACTGGGGAAATGTAGGCTGTTTTTTAAATAATCCACTTTTACTCTCTTGTGTTTCTAAAAAGCATGGAACTTAAATAGAAATAAATTATATTAATTCAGTTAGTCATTTACCCATATGAAAAAGTAGTTTCAAAGGTTTTCCCACACTATGGCAAGAAGATATTCTCAGGGTCGTAAAACACATGGCAAAAAATAATAATTATACCATACCCGGAGCTCCATTCTTCCTATGCACTGGGAGATAAACATTTTCCAATTCAGAAGAGATACAAAACTATCCCCTTCTCCTACTGCCCTTTGGCCTCCTCTGCGCTCCTTGTGGCACTGCTGTCCCATCATGGCCCCCAGAGTAGCAGCCTTCATGGTAGTGCCAAGTAGCTGTGTAAGAAGCACAGAGCTCCCTTGGAACACAGGAGGAGAGCAAATAATAGAAGATACATTCAAAGGATATCCTTATGGGGCTCTGACTGCTCCCTTTCCAGCCCCTAACACAGTGAGAGCAGCACAGTGCCTAAGATGTATTCACTCTGTAGTTAATTAATTCAGACTTTTCCATACTGGGTGTCATGGCTAACTTGTATGCCTTTTGGAACACATACATGTTTCATTTTATTTATTTACTTTTACTGTATATAATAGTTTCTTAGAATTAAACTTTTTCACCCATGGTAATATATTTTGTAAATAAGATGATATATGGAGTTAAAATTCTCTCCAGTCTTGAAAGTACCTCTCCGAACTAAGTGTTATTTTGGTAAGAAACTAAAAACACAATGTGTTTTAGCTATTAAGCATGGTTTTGAAATATGCTCACTAATCATTAAATAAGATAAAATTCAGCTAACTGTGCTACTATCCTTTATTTCTCCATTTGATATGTCCTCCTACCCTTCTCCAATGTAGCTTAGTAAGAATGGTCTAGTGCAGTGGAACAACCACAAACTTTGTAGTGAGACAAATGTGCTATGTGGCCTTAGGCAACTTACCTCATTGAGCTTTGAGTTCCTCATGTGTAAAATGGGGAAAATATACTTGAGGATAAAATGAGATGATATGTATAATGCATCTGGTGAGTAGAAGGTACACAGTAAGTGGAAGCTATGATCATTGTTATTATCCTATTCTTCAGCCAACATCTACATTGACTAAAGGTGACAAATAATGTCCTACTCACTGGTATGTGAAGACCTGGAGATAGAGTAGAAGAAGGCTTTAGATTACCCTTGGGTTTCAGAAGTAAGTTATGATTATATTCTTCAAACACTACATGCCTGTTCTGGTCATCTGTAACACGAATGTTCATAAAATTGTTTCCTTCTTATCCTTTAAATCTCAGGTTAAATTTTATCTCCTTAGAGAACTTTGACCACCCCTTCCAAAGTAGCCACCCAGTCACTTTCTATTACATCATCATCCATTCTATTTCAATTATTTTCATTGCACTTATTAGTATTTGGAACTTTTAGAAAAGTTGTTTATTTCTGTTCTTTCTTTCCCCCTCCTCTCTTTCTTCTTCCTCCCCCTACCTCTGCTCTGTCTGTCTCTCTTTCTCCTCTCTCCTTTTGCCTTAGAATATATATTTCATAAGAAACAGAAACCTCTTCAGTTTTTCGCCCAGGTTGGATTGCAGTGGCATCATCGTGGCTCACTGCAACCTCTGCCTCCTGGGTTCAAGAAGTTCTCCTGCCTCAGCATCCTGAGTAGCTGGGATTACAGACACCCGCCACCACACCTGGCTAATTTTTGTATTTTTACTAGAGACAGGGGTTTCACCACGTTGGACAGGCTGGTCTGGAACTCCTGACCTCAAGGGATCTGCCTGCCTCGGCCTCTTAAAGTACTATGATTACAGGAGTGAGCCGCTGCGCCTGGCCTACCTCTTCAGTCTTAATCATTGTAGTCTCTTACCACTCAGAACAGTGCCTTACATATGATAGATAATAAATATTTCTTCAAATAATGAATGCATGTTTCCACTTAGAATTTGAATCATGTCTAAGATTTATTCAGCTTTATTTCTTCTAATCCATTGTTCTATTTTAGTATCAATTGCCTCATTCCATTAGGAAATAAGGCAGCTATATTCTATTTCTGTCTTTATGTTGCTGGCTTCTTTTGTTGAAGTGTGGATCACCTCCTTTACATTTCTTAATATGATGCTGAATACATTGGAGTTTTTACTTCTCATATTTTATTCTTTGTCTTGAGTTCATCCTGTATTTTGCTGGAAGATGGTTCATTAATTTCTCATTAGTGCATCTTGAGCTTTTAGCTCCCAGCAGATACTGAATTGAGATTTTTCAACTTTTAACATTTCTCTATTATTTCCCTTTTGTGATTACATCTCCTCTGCATATTTTTATCTCTGTATTTACCATGGTAGCACATTTCAGGGGAAAGAACCCATCTCATCTTTGGGAGAGGGAGGGAGGATGCTATACCCTCAAAGGGCCTGGGGACAATTTTGCTGTAAGCTATGGCAGAGAGGACAAGCAGAGTCAAAGGGGACCACTGACAGAGCAAGGTAAAATGAGAACAAAGATAGAAAGGGCAGGTTCACATGTGGAGGGAAGCTGGACTGGAGTGTTCTGTCATCTCTGCTCTTTTCAGAATGGGGCTGTTGCCACAACTGATTGAATGGGGAAAAGAAAGCAAGAGAGAGGAAAACCATGGTCAAAATGGCAGGATCATTCAATTCCCTTAGAAACCTGGCTCCACTTTCTGCCAATGAAGTGAACGAAACGTGCAATCTCTTTTCATCTGGTGGCAGAAAACAGGCATCAATGGTCAATGTGATACATGGACTCAGTAATGGGAAAAGATTTCCTACCTAACTAACTGTGAAGAAGTGAGAACAACTATTTTTCACCATAAACATAGAAATTAGACTTTGTCAAGTAATGCTTCAATCTACAACTTAAAGTGTTAGAATATGAAACTACAAGATGACTAAAATTATTCCCATCTGTCACCTTCTTAAAACAAACAAAGTTTTTCAGAACCACTCTCTACCTGATATAACTCAGTAGTGTTTATTATATGTAGATTTTACCTCACATTACTGTAATTTACTTTCATTTTTGTTGGCCATAAAAAAAGAAAATCACTTTAGTAATGTTTTTCTTCATTTCTTTGGCAACAGGATCTTCTTGCAAAGTAAAAAAGATTTCCAAGTAGATTGTACCAATCAGACTTATGAGACAGCAAAATTTCAGAAGCATGGTGCATGAAATAAACATGAAAATCCATTGACGATTTTGCTAAGGACTAGAAAGATAGTTATACGTTGCTTAATTGGGAGAGAAGGAAAATCTTCATTACTAAATTCAGGCTCACTGCAGGAGCTTTAAAGTTATTTGAGGCTTGTTTTTCCCAGAAAGAAACTATATTTTTAACCCTTGCAGTGACCTTGTGTGCCCCTTCTCTCCAAAGAGTAAACTCATGTCATGACTACTCAATACAGTAGTACAACTAAGTGAGATACACAATTCTATCTGAACTTCTGGTGGCAGCCAGGGAGGTGGATAGACATAAAAACAAATTAAATGTATAGATAAATGTGAAACAGTTTGGTTTCAGTATCTCATCCTAATAAAAAATTGACTAGAGACTCTCATATAGAGCCAAATTTAATGACTCTGTTGCAATCCCCTTTTTTTTTTCTTGATGGAAAAGAAATGCTGAAGAAGAGGGGAATGGCAAACTTTTAGTACTCACACAGAGGGAAAATAGT
Source organism: Mandrillus leucophaeus (assembly GCF_000951045.1). Classification (NCBI taxonomy): domain Eukaryota; kingdom Metazoa; phylum Chordata; class Mammalia; order Primates; family Cercopithecidae; genus Mandrillus; species Mandrillus leucophaeus. The sequence continues at coordinate 267,099 of NW_012101674.1, read as the reverse complement.
GTAGCTTGCATAATGGATTAAAATAGCAGTTTTTGTTTTGTTTATATTTTGAGATGGGGTCTTGCTGTGTCACCTAGGCTGGTGTGCAGTGGTGTGATCTTGGCTCGCTACAGTCTCTGTGTCCCACTTCAAGCAATCCTCCCACCTCAGCCTCCCAAGTAGCTGGGAGTACGGGTACGTACCACCACACCTGGCTAATTTTTGTATTTTTTGTAGAAACAGGGTCTCACCATGTTGCCCAGGCTGGTCTCAAATTCCTGAGCTCAAGTGATCCTCCTGCCTCAGCCTCCCAAAGTGCTAGGATTGCAGGTATGATCCACCACACCTGGTCTCCAGTTTCTATTATAGCATTAAAAGAAACAAACCAGATAGAGATTCTATGCAGAAAGAGATTTCAAGTGTTACAGATTAGAATGTGAGCCATAATTCCCCTAAAACTCTGGGGACTATTTTATTTCTCAAAGAAAGGCATTTAGTGAGGTCAGCCAGACAGACTCAATCCCTAGCCTGAGGCCACGCCAGAGGTACCACTGTTTGGTTATGAGTGTATTATCTTGCAAAAACTAGTCTGCCATCTTAAATCTCAGTAAAAAGTCTTCTTTCCATTGGGAAAATGGTCATTTTTGCTAAGATATGACATATAAAATTAAATAAATATATGTATATTTATATTTTATATACCTATTTATATGGATTTATATTAGTTCTGGGAGAAGGAGACTAATTTCTTGATCCATGCTTTCTCCTGCTACCTCCACCACCTTGCCTGAAATTTGGAATCAACTACATCTCAATTCTTAATGCACTGCTCATTTTGAGTCTATACATATTTTTCCTTAATCATGCATCTTGACTCAGGGCCTTAAGTCATATTAGCATAGCCTTCCTCCCCATTCCTTCCCCATTTCCTGTTGTTATGAAGATGAAGCATTGGTCTGCCTTTCTCTCCAGTGGTGGTAAGTTTTCTCACTTCTTATTGGTAGTAAGGCTACTTGACTCCTTTCTGTCTACTTTTATGAGTAGGTGCTCCAAGCTTCAAGGGTTCCAAGATACATGTTATGTCTCTTAATTTGTCTGACTCTTCTGTTATAGTTTAATACTCTTGGGTTGTGGTCTATGGACCTATCTCTACCTCAACTCATTTCTGGCTATTCGTGGTCACTGGAACCAAGTATTCTTATTCTTTTAACCATGGCCTCCCAAAGAGTCATATACTTGTGTATTAACTAGAGGTTCCTGGGCAGACAGGTTGCTCTACAGTTTCCAATGATATCAAAGAATGAACAAAATCTAGTGGCACCAGCTGACATTTTCTGTGCTATCTTGATGGTGGGAATATGAATTAGCACACAATACAAACAAGCCAGGAGTCTAAAGTATTAAGATAGTATTAATCCCTTAGGTGTAATAAAGATACTAATGGTGAGAAGAAATAGAAAGGATGTGTCATACAAATATGTAACTAAAAAATTAAAAAATGATTTCTTTAAAGTAATCACCCCATCCAAAAGCGGGCAAAGGATATCAATAGACATTTCTCAAAAGAGGACAGTCATACAGCCAACAGACACATGAAAAAATGCTCATCATCACTGGCCATCAGAGAAATGCAAATCAAAACCACAATGAGATACCATCTCAC
>NW_012101674.1:253651-264922 GCF_000951045.1 Mandrillus leucophaeus | reverse complement strand
CTGACGAGTTGATGGGTGCAGCACACCAACATGGCACAAGTATACATATGTAACAAACCTGCACGTTATGCAAATGTACCCTAGAACTTAAAGTATATATATATATATATAAAAAAAGTAATCATCCCTCCCCCAAAGCTAATATTTTATTTGTCCTTCCAGAAATTTTCAGGAAATTTGTCTAGTGTATATTTTCATGCATATGTTTGCTAGCACTTTATTTTCTCTGGTTTAATGATATTTTCTTTCATGTTTATTACTAGTGACTTATCTCCACTTTCAATATTTTTGTTTTGTTTTGTTTTGTTTTGTTTTCTTTCCTTTTCTTTTTTTGAGATGGAGTCTTGCTCTGTTGCCCAGGCTGGAGTGCAGTGGCATGGTCTCAGCTCACTGTAACCTCCACCTCCTGGGTTCAAGTGATTCTCCTGCGTCAGCCTCCTGAGTAGTTGGGATTACAGGCACACGCCACCACGCCCAGCTAAGTTTTGTGTTTTTAGTAGAGACAGGGTATCACCATGTTGGTCAGGCTGGTCTTGAGCACCTGACCTTGTGATCCGCCCGTCTCGGCCTCCCGTAGTACTGGGATTACATATGTGAGCCACTGTGCCCAGCCTTCAATAGATTTCTTAAGCCTACATGTTACTATTTTCTTTACTCCTGTATTAATTGATAATTTGTCACCAATAAAGTAGTCTTCTCCTCCTCATTGCCTTAACTCTACTGGTACCAAGAGAAAGGTAACGGTCTATAGGACAGCTAGTTCTTGGACTTGCATTCTGGAAACACAAGAGACTTGCCAGGAGTGTAGGGTATATGCATACTTCCAAAAAGAGTAAAGAATTATGGTTTGCTGGCTACAGATGGTGATCGAGGGTTATACACATATTCAGTTGGAGAAATATCTCAATGACTTGTTTTATTTTTTTCCAGCAGTAAAAAAAGTAACTTTAGAGGTGTTTCTGATTTGGTATGTCTGGGGTGAGGACTAAGAATTTGCAATTCTAACAAATGATTTGGACACCAATGCTGTTAGTTCAGGGGCTGCACTTTGAGAACCACTGCCTATTTCAATGGTCACATCCCCAGTTCCTGGAGACAACGCACTGTATGAGCCATCACACAGATCACACTCCTCGGGGCACCTACCCCTTTTGTATTTGCTTTTCATCAGCATGGGGGAGAAAGAAGAACACATAAAGTCACATTGAAAGTGTACACTTCGGGGAGTAGACAGTAGCAAAGCAGAATGGCATGGTAAGGGCTTGGAAGTTTTTCCTTTTATTCTTACGGAGGGTGGGGTGTGATTTACATTTTTTTGGTCTCAAAGGGTAGAGGAGCAGTTCTTAATCCTCAATGTGTTTCAGAATCACCTGGAGTGCCCTCAGAGACTTGAGTTCAGTAGGTCCTTGGATAGGATCCAGGCATCTGCATGTTTATCCAGCATCCTGGATAATTTTGAAGCAGGTTTTCTAAGGATTACACTTTAACTAATAATGATTTTAGAAGATAGAAATCCAAGTGGACACTTAATCCTACATGGGGGAGAAATCAAAGATACTATCAGGCATTTTCTTTTTATGAGTTGTACATGAAAGTTTAGGCACTAGAGCAGGCGGCAGCAGTTTATTTGATTATTTTTTAAAAATAGGCAGAGAAAGAAGCAGAGCAGAAACTGACAGTGTAGACAGGAGGCAGTGAAGACCGAAGGAGCTGCTCAGTTAAGAGGTGATTGCATTTCATTTGCATGAAATGACCAAATGCAACAAGAAAGCAGTCTGGATGGGGAAATCCCCTTTACTTATAAACAGAGAGCTAGCAGAGAGGCGTTGTTGTTGCCTTTTCAAAAATCAGTTGTGAAAAGACAAAAAGTAGGAGTGGATGGCAGAAGGAGACCAGGTGGCAAATCGAGGAGCTACAGCAGGAGTGGGAGTAGAGATCACCGGGTGTTAAGGACATGCCGTCAGCAAGGAAGATCCCAGTGGCAACAAGGCATGAAATCCTGCAGGTGCAGCCAGTGCAGACCTGGGAATAAAACTACCTATCCCTTGCCTACTCAGTCATTAGAAAGAATGAAAATACTACTCTGTATGTGTGTTTGTGTGTGAATGCATGTACATGTTTGTGTGTGCGTGTGTCAGAGAGAGACAGAGAGAGAAAGACATCAGGCCTATGACATCAGTTTGGATGTCATGAGTGTGTCTGAGTATTCAATGTCCTGATCAGGCATTAGGAGTATCAAGGAGTTAATCTCTCATATATTAATAACAGAAGTAAAGATGGAAACCCTTGCAAAATCAGCCGTCAGAAGGCAAAAGGAGAAGGACATAATATTCACATATTGGGAAAAATGTTCTCCTGCCTCTGGAGCAATGTAGTAGGATCTTGTTTTTAGTTCACCTGTGTGCATATGTATATGTGTACACAAGATTATTATTATTTTTTTTGAGTGTCGCTCTGTCGCCTAGGGTGGAGTGCAGTGGTGGGATCTTGGCTCACTGCAAGCTCCGCCTCCCGGGTTCACGCTATTCTCCTGCCTCAGCCTCCCGAGTAGCTGGGATTACAGGCACCCGCCACCACACCTGGCTAATTTTGTTTTTGTAGTTTTAGTAGAGACAGAGTTTCACCATGTTAACCAGGATGGTCTTGATCTCCTGAACTCGTGATCCGCCTGCCTCGGCCTCCCAAAGTGCTGAGATCACAGGCGTGAGCCACTGCGCTCGGTCAAGATTTGGTTTTTACAAGTATTTCATCATGTCCTTTAGTTTCCTCCAAACTGCAATGCTTATTTGATTTCAAATCTTTCCTTTAATTGCTTCTTCATATGAAATATCTTTCTGTTTCCTTCCCTAACTGAACCCTAACTTCAGAACCCTAAGATTTTCCCTGAGTATTTCTAAGTTCTCTGGCCTTTTCTATCTCTGAATTTAAATCATAGGCAAGGATTACCTTCTATGCACAGCCCACCCTCTACCATTCTCCTGAGCTCAAGCACAAAAACACTGTATTCTAGAAGTTCCCAATAAATTATTGTTCAATGAATTAATGAAGAAAATACAGATTGAATCTTCTGGTGATGGATACTTTTGACTTCCTCTGTGGCATCCTTCCCATTCCACTGTCTCCCATCACAGAATATCCACTGGTTGGGTGGGGCTGACTCCACCCCCTAGCTCCAGGAATGGGCCTTGATTGCCTTAACCAGTCAGTGGATTCCTCCCCACTGTCTACTGTGATTGGTTTAGGCATAAACCTGGTCCAAGCAGAATGAAGCTCAGAACTTTTTCTCTGTAGTTGGGAGAAGTTCGCTCTCTTAGTGGACAGTGCCAGATGTGATGACTGCAACTGTTGCAGTTTGCTAACGTGAGGGAAGCCAGCTTGAGGGTAAAGCCAACACCCAGAAGGCAGAGCATCATTCAGAATGGGAGCTGGAAGTCTGATGAAATCATGCTGAAGCCATGACTAACCTCTGGAGGGTACAGTCCTTATTTCCTTTATGGTTTAAGCCAGAAAATGAGGTTATCTATTACTAACCTCCCTGTTATTTATGGAGTTCCCTCTGTTTTTAAATCTTTGGGACACTATGTAATTTGTCTTCTTGCAACTTAATTCATTTAGGAAAATAGCAGTCTTGGATAGCATTTACTCCCCTAGTAAAATCAGTACATACCTTGCTGTTTATGCTGAATCTAACAAAAGTCATGTTCACAACAGCTAAAATAATAAATTTGAGAACTGTTGCTGCCCTAATTTCTGTTCAGAACAATCCGTGTTAGTATACACTTAATAGTACTGATATAGACTTCTTACCTATTTATATAGCAAGCATTTCCTGAACATTTAAATTCATTCTAATTGCATATAGATAGGCATATGGTATATATGGACACTTTGCCAAAGATTAGCTTTTGTTCAACATTCCTCAGTGTTTCCGGCAAGATTAAACGTAGATACCTTTTCGATGAAACTGAAGAGACCCCAGCAGACATATGGATTTTAGCATCTCTGTGGTATACATTTCTAAACAGCACTGCAGCTGGATGTAAAGCCGACAGATTTCTGGATGGATCTCACCATCTTCCGGGCTGCAACAGAATGAAAGAGAAAAGCTGTGAACATTCTCAAGATTTCACTCATCAGCCATTTGTCTCAGCTCCGAGAGGGAAAAATGCTCAATAAAGATTCCTTAAAGCCTTGATTCTAAAATATAGGACTTCCTGCTTTGAAACCAATGACCAATGTGACAGTTCTTATGTAAGTCTCTTTCTGACTAACAGTTCTTAATTTTTTCCCCCTTCAGCAGCAGAGTTCTGCCGGGAGCTTAAAATCATAAATGCTTTACATAATTGAAAATATCAGACATCTTCAATTGAGCTGTTGGAACAAATTTCCAAAATATATTTAAACCATAAGAATCTCCTAGCCTGCAAGAAGAGATTAAAAAGCCTTGTTTTTAAAGAAACTGACAAGAGCAATTCAATTACCAGTTGTAAGACAGCTCTTTAATATTAGGGCCCTCGTATAATATGATTAGAGAGCAATTTACAAATTATTTTTATCAAGGTTTTTTGTCTCAGTCTAAAGGTTCTTCCTTTATTGTTTGCTATTGCTAATTTACGAGAGACCAAATGTTTTTAACGAAAAAATTAAAATGTCATGAAAAAAGTAATAAAATTCTACTAATTATGCTTAACAATCTAAAGCTAAATAAATGCTGAACTTATGCTCTAAAGTTTATTCTAAAGTCCTTGTGTCTTCCTCTATTAAATATGATAAAACATATATAAATGATAAAACATGGAGCGATCACTTTTGTCTTTAAGGGGAGAAAAACTAGTTGATAAAACAATTTTGTATGCGACTAAAATAGCATGTGTTGAATAAAACAAGTCAAATAAAAGGGATACAGTTTAGAGATAGATTAGAAATAAAAGAAAGCCTAAAAGTGAACTCTATCAAATGTCTTAATGAGTTAACTTTACTTCCATCCCTATTAATTTAAAATGCAATGAAATCTGATTTTTAAATATAGCATTTGGATTTGATTTCTTTGTAATGTGGGTCAGTGGCAAAATATCAGGAGGTAATTTTCAGATAAAAATAACGACTTCAAGTTCTGGAATCATAGTAAAGAGAATTTGTATGTACACAGGGCTTTACAATGATAGTTTTCATTTTCAATACTTATTTAGTCGATGAGCAAGAGTTGATCTAACCATATGGCTTATGTAACACAAGGAAATGCAAAATTCTTAGCCTCAGCATCAGTGATGCCTGCACATGTTTTTACTGTGTCAGACAGAATAAAGTACCTCAGAAGAGCTTACATGCAAAATTTGGCTTCATCTGAAAATTAAAAGATGTTATTTTCTCATTGGTGTCTCGTGGGTGCCGCCCTAGGCCAACATAGGAAGCAAGTGTATTTCTGGGGAAAATATCAGGTTTTTTTTCAGAGCATCCTCCCATAGGTGCCTTCCACTCTCAAGCTGTCCTCCGATTCTCCCATCTCACCCCACTCAGACATACCCAGACATACACACACACACCCAGACACACATACACACCCCCCTCTGATTATTTCATATCATCTTCAGCCTTCACAGTCTCTGACTGTGTCCTATTCCCTCGTGGACCTGCTAGATTCTGAACAGATAATGGGCATTAATTGTTCATGTAATAAAAATTGATCCTTGTATGTTATCTACTGATACATTTACTTTTCAGAGCAAAATCTGAAGATAATATCTTAATCTAAAAGGAGGGTAAAGGGAAAATATTTTAAGGCAGACAGTTCTTTTCTATGCTGGTTCATCATCCCAACATCAGCTGCCTATTTTCACCTACATATAACATTGGCCCTGCTGGCTCATAGGCAGATATTTTTAAAAATTTTGTTTTTAATGGACACATAATAATTGTGTATACTATGGTATAGAGTGTGATGTTTTGATACATGTATATATTGTATAATGATTAAATCAGAGTAGTTGGCAGATCTGTTACCTCAAATATTTATCATTTCTTTGTGGTGAGAACATTCAGAATACTCTCTTCTAGCTATTTTGAAATATAAAAAAATTATGGTTAACTATAGTCATGCTACTTACTGTGCAATAGAACACCAGAACTTATTCCTTCTATCTAACTGTAACTTTGAACAATATAAAATGCTTCACAAATTTGCATGTCATCCTTGCTTAGGAGCCATGCTAATCTTTTCTGTATATTTCAATTTTAGTATATGTGATGCTGAACCCTCATATGCAGATTTTTTTAAAAAAAACTTTAAAACCTTTTAAAAATCTGTTGTATGTATTGTACATTTTGTGAGTGGGACAATTAGCCAGTACAGTAGCATCCAGGCCATGCAACATTCGTATTTTCAGAAGTACAAAATATGTGCCTAGTGGGGCTTAGCTCCAAAAATATGCAAACTTCATATATGGATGACATTTTATGTAATTTAAACAAATGACTACCATATTAACATGTTTTAAGAACCAGTATATTTAGTATTATTTTACAGCTAGAAAAAGAGAGGTAAAGCAATGCATTAGGTGCTTCTGAGAAAAGGCACGTCAAAACAGATTAAAATGCCTAATTCAAAACGTTTCTTTGGGTGCCATCTCCCAAATGCCTCTGTAACCCACAGAGATTCTCAAACTTGTTTCAAGAAGAACTGAATAGGTGCCACCAGAAATTCAATCTGCCTAACAAAAATTAATTGATGCTAAGGTTGCATCATAAATTTTCTGGTTAACAAAGTCACATATACACTCATATGTTGCCCTTTAATGTCTTGGGAAATTGAAATATAGAGAAAGAAAGGAACTATTTAAAGAAAAGTGGAAAAGTTAAGGTATCTTTTATGTTAGAGTTTCATGATGCCTAGACTAAGTTACTTTAACTTCAGGGCTTGTACAATTTACTTCTCCCTCTTTAGAGCTTTAAGATTTATTACCGTTAGTGATTACTGAAAATTCATTGAAATGCAAGTTGTCAAATGAGTTATAATATGTCTGATGTTATAAGCAGTGAACTGAAATACATTTTTGGGAAACATTAAGAGCATTTGCGTTATTTTCATAACAAATGAGTAAGAGCTGAAACACGGAGAATGAAAGAAGAGCTAAGAAAACAGCAATTTAAAAGCTTGAAACTTCCTAGGGATAGATTACAAGACCTAAGGAAACATTTACATTAAAATGAAATTGGACCTGTGTAATTCCTATGGGAACTGGAAGTAACAACTTAGAGGTAACTTTACCACATGTTACTTATGTTTAGTCTACCACGATTCACTCTAATTAATCAGAGTTTAGGTCTATGAGAGTCACCCCTGAGGGTGATTCTTTTTTTTTGTGTGTATGTGTGTGTGTGTGTGTGTTTTTTTAATTTATTTATTATTATTATACTTTAAGTTGTAGGGTACATGTGCATAATGTGCAGGTTTGTTACATATGTATACTTGTGCCATGTTGGTGTGCTGCTTTTAATTCAGTCAAATATGTTTTATGAGTTAGCGACTAGATTGTGATTATTTATTTTTTCTATTGAGTGTAAGTCAAGAGCTTAACCATTTTGATTAATTTCAAAGCCTTAGTATTGATAGAAAAAACTCTAAGAATTAACTTCAAAATTTCAGTGCTTTAGAGCTCAAGCTGAATCCAAAAACATTTAAAATAATGACCAAATTATAAATCTGCTCTCAACTAACTCCTTGCAGATCAGGATTTAATGACCAAATCATATAGCTTAGGAAACCTGAACTGCTGTAGGAGGAGGAGGCACAAATACAGATTTTGACTAAGTTGCCTCTTGACAATGGAAACTCTCTCTATTGTGAATATTCTTATTTTGTAGTTCAAAAAGTAATCTGACAAAGGCTTGATAGAATGGCTAACTGTAAAAAGACTCATAATGCCCAGTGTTGGTGATGATGTGGAGCAACAGAAATGCTCATACATTGTTCATGGGAATTAAGTGATCTACAACTCCTTTCTAAAAAGTTCTGGAAGTTTGTTATAAAGCTAAACACACACCCTCCTATGACCTGGATTCCATTTCTAGGTATTTGGCCAAGAGAAATAAAAACATTCACAAATAGAGTTCTACAGGAATATTCATGGTATTTTATTTAGATTAACCCCAAACTGGAAACAGCCCAGGTGTCTGTCAAGAGAAAAATGGTTAAAGAAATTAGTACACTTCTACAATAGAATAATACTCAACAATGAAAAGAAGCTAACTCCTGATCCTCAAAACAACATAGATAAATCACAAAAGCCTTATCTTGAATGAGAAAATCCTTACACAAAAGAATAAATACTGTATGATTTCATTCATATGAGGCTCTAGAACAGCTAAAACTGATGGTAAATATTAGAACAGAGGTGGGGAATTGACTGAGAAGGGGCATAAGTGAACTTTCTGGGGTAAGGGTGATATCCTGTGTCTAGATGGAGGTTTACTTACACGGGTGTATACATTTGGCAAAATGTATTGAATGGTACACTTAAGATTTGCATTTGATTACATGCAAATTTTACTTAAAAAAACAAAAGCAAATATTGAACTAAGTTAATGCTATATATGCTGAATTGTTTATGAGTAAAGTTTACTGATATCTGCAGGTTCAGAAAAATGAAATGGATTGCTGGTTGGACAGAGGGATAAACAGACAGGTAGATATGTAATAAAGCAAGCATCGTAAAATGTTAATTGTAGAATCTAGGGAGTGGGTATTTATTTGATGACTGAGGATTTACATTTACCTAAATAATTACATGGGATAAATTAATCAAAACCACTGGGAGGCTTCATAATTGGTAGGGTCAAGTTTAGGAGTTAACACACTGGGGATTTTAGTTATGAAATGTTTTGGCCCTGTATCTGTCTGCTCTTTTGCTGAGATTGCCAGACTTTGGAGGCCTGTGTAGCTGCTAATAGCTTTTTAAAAAAATAGCAAAATGTTTGTTATTTTAATGGTCTGTCCCTAATGTAATGATTTATGTATTTAGCTGAAGGGAGTAAGACATAATGAAAGGAAAATTGAATCCTGGAGTCAGAAAACTTAGATTTAAATATAGGTTTGCCCCTTAGAATTGCGATCTTAGGAAAACTACTTTAACTTCTCTGAGACTCCGTTTCCTCAGCTGTAAAATTGGAATAACACCTATATGAAGTATCTCAAGGTTGCTGCAAGGATCAAATGAAATCATGTGTGGGAAAACAAGTATAAAAGGGAAAGGATGGTAAGAAGTTGGCTGCAATTCCTTTTAGCGCATCAAACTTGTGTTTAGTTAGCCTTCTGCTTGAACATAGTCTTTACTTATAAAAATTATCTGCTATTGTATGAAAGTCTTTATTTGCTTTACAGTTCCCTAATACGGACTTTGCTTAAAAAATATGCCATTAAGCTGAGGAAAAAAAAGTGTGACCTCACTGACAATCACTCAGCATTTTACAGAATTTAGTGATGACAGAAAAACACTCAGGGTTTGTCAGCTAGCAGAAATGGAAACAGAACTCCCGTCACAACAAATATATCTAAGTTTCTCTTTTTGGAATCAATTCTGTTGTTGGCTATTATGCCAAGTGGCAAGGAAAGACCAAGGAAGCCAAAACAGGATGAGGGAAGGGGACGGTATCATTTGCTTTCTTTTTTAGAGCAAATAGGAAGAAAAGGGATTAAATGACTTCTCCAAAGAGAGTGAGCTCCAGGATCTCTCTTCAAATATCCCCACTGGTTCCTCTCAAATGAATTCCATTTACAAGGATACACCCTAATTCAGCGCCAACTTCAGTGACAGCTTCAGAGCTTCATATGGCTTCAGTGAGGGAGCTTCCTCAAGGTGGTCCCATATATCTATGTAATCATTGGATAGTTGGGGGCAGGGAAGATACAAATGTGTGTGTAAACCCAGTTATTAATTTTGGTTTCAAATTCTTAAAGGTAATTACAGACTCTCATAGATACAGAACAGGTGCCAGATCTCTACTGAACAACTACACTATTTCATACCAAAATAAGTACTACAATTAAAAAAAAAAAGAAGCCCAGTTAATTAGAAGAATAGAAATAAGACATTTTTCAAGGCATTTACACATATTATAGTTGAGTCTTGTCTCCATTTTTCTCATAATCTTGCTCTAGTGAGTTTTGATGAAACTTGTGCTTTAGGTGGAAATGTGTGTTGTTTTTTGTTCATACAGAGCCTTAGCAAGTGTGATTCCAGCAGGAGCCTTTGAAGAATAATTGCAGTAATTCCCCTCTCTTCACAGCATGTTGTTTCGTGGGAACATATGGCTGGCTCTGTGACTTCCTCACCACTGAACATGAGCTGAGATCAAACTCTGCCCTGAAGTTATTCAGGTTCAGTCAGAAATAAAACTTGACTTTTAACAGGAAAGGGGAACCTGAAGTACAATGGAATTTTCTTTTGGTGGCTACTTGGGGGACCTATATGTAAAGCAACAGGCCTCAGAGGGGCCAGCACCTTTTACAGTTTCTAGCGATATTCTGGTGACCGTCTCCCTGTTGTCCCTTGCTTGCCCTTGGCCAGTACCTTTGCCATTTCCCTATGACCCGGTTGGGAGAGTTGATAAATAATGGGTAGCATTACTAAGCACTTTATTCACTTTTTTTCATTTAAAAAGTAAAAACCATATTTAAACATTTAAACACTAAAAAAAAAAAAAAATCAATAACCATCAGTTCCCTGACCTTCGATGCTTATAATGAAATAAGACTAAAAATATTACGATTAAAGTCATCTTTTATTCATCTTAAATGTAACTGTTAATGCAATACTGGGGAAAGTTGGGAATAAGCGGTGACATTTGGGGCAATTCTGAAAGGGTGGTCTAGGCATTTCTCAGGGCATTGGTAGTTGAAAGAGTTAATGGTCGATAACATCATGACTTCGTGTTTTCGTGACAGGAGTATCACTCCTAAAACTCATGCTTATTGGCAAGGAGAAAACTAACAAGTACAAGGCACCATTTCTTAAATCTTTAAAATAAAATGTCTTTATTATTCTGTCTTGGCCTCGTCTTCCACCTTCCTACCCTTTTTGGCTTGAGGGTCTCTTGACCTCTCCATTTTTCCCTTTGATTCTCTTAATGTTGTCCTGTTTACCATAAAGAGGCAAACAGCTCTTTAGTCTTGGTCTTATAAGGTCTTGTGATTCTCAGAGCTAGCAGAGACAGGTCTGCGACTGATAGAGTCCGAGTGCTTAATTCTTCAATCTCTGCTGGGATGAAAATCAGTAC
>NW_012101674.1:248799-249386 GCF_000951045.1 Mandrillus leucophaeus | reverse complement strand
AGGGAGTGGGTATTTGCTTGGTGACTGAGGATTTACAAAAGAGAGATTTTAATTTAAAGAAGACATTATTCTATCATCTAATTTAACTGTAATAGGACAAAATGTTGATCAATACTTTAATAATTAATTATGACAAATAAGTTGTATAGTTATAGAATACCCAATTGTTGAATCCATTGTGTTTGCCAGTTCCAAATGGCCTCCTCTTCCATGCGAAAGACTGTTTATCTAAAGTGATGGCCCACAGGGTGACAGAAAGACCAAAAGGGCCCCCAAACATGGACCATACTGGTGATCCACACTACATACTAGTAAGCATGTTCTGCGTGGTCTTCTGGGTGCACATGCGCAGTAGCTGTACATGCTTGTTCATATGTTGCATGTCTCATTGGCATCTTAAATATCCACCCAGGGGAGGTTTATTTTACTATGAAAATGAGCAAAAGGTCCATTCGAGGACTGGTAAAATTAAAGTGTACCTGCTCTCAGTAGGGGAAATTCCCTACTCAAGATAGCTTTGCTTGAGACAGTTTATCTAAAGTTATGGGCCACAGGGTGACAGAAAGACCATAAGGGCCCCCAAACAT
>NW_012101674.1:226639-248734 GCF_000951045.1 Mandrillus leucophaeus | reverse complement strand
AGGGAGTGGGTATTTGCTTGGTGACTGAGGATTTACAAAAGAGAGATTTTAATTTAAAGAAGACATTATTCTATCATCTAATTTAACTGTAATAGCACAAAATGTTGATCAATACTTTAATAATTAATTATGACAAATAAGTTGTATAGTTATAGAATACCCAATTGTTGAATCCATTGTGTTTGCCAGTCCCAAATGGCCTCCTCTTCCATGTGAAAGACTGTTTATCTAAAGTGATGGCCCACAGGGTGACAGAAAGACCAAAAGGGCCCCCAAACATGGACCATACTGGTGGTCCACACTACATACTAGTAAGCATGTTCTGCGTGGTCCTCTGGGTGCACATGCGCAGTAGCTGTACATGCTTGTTCATATGTTGCATGTCTCATTGGCATCTCAAATAGCCACCCTGGGGAGGTTTATTTTACTATGAAAATGAGCAAAAGGTCCATTCGAGGACTGGTAAAATTAAAGTGTACCTGCTCTCAGTATGGGAAATTCCCTACTCAAGATAGCTTTGCTTGAGACAGTTTATCTAAAGTTATGGGCCACAGGCTGACAGAAAGACCATAAGGGCCCCCAAACATGGACCACACAGGCCTGAAATCCCATTTTTTAGACTCACAAAAGGATTAAACTTGAAAGGTAGTAAAGGAAGTGACCATGTTCTCAGAACCCAGCAACCGTGGTGACCATACAGTCTACACAATAAACCCCAGCATTCCCACTGTAATTGAGCTCATTCAAGCAAAGCTATCTTGAGTAGGGAATTTCCCCTACTGAGAGCATGTACACTTCAATTTTACGTGTCCTCAAACTGACCTTTTGCTCATTTTAATAGTAAAGAAAACCTCCCCTGGGTGGAGATTTAAGATGCTAATGAGACATGCAACGTATGAATAAGCATGTACAGCTACTGCACATGTGCACCCAGAGGACCACTCAGAACATGCTCACTAGTAACATCTCGTCCCACCTCCTAATGAATAATCATGTAAGACTCCTGTCAAGCAGTCTCCCCAGTGCCAGTCTTTGCTGTCTCGCTTTAACAAGCAGCCTGCCCTGAATTCTCTCTCTCTCAGGGTGTACTGTCTATTCTGCACCTAACTTACAAGAAACTCTTTTTCTTTTGCAATAAATTACTCTCTGCTGCATTTCCTTTGCTGCGTGCCCCTTGTTTAAATTATTTTAAACTAAGAAAACAAGAACCAAGGCATCACATCAGCTGTCAACAGCCCTGTGAGGAGGGTTTAGGAATAGGGTAGGAAGTTGGCATCTGTTTATCATACTACTAGTAATAATAGCAAAAACAGACAGCTTCTACTATGTGCCAGAGGCCCAGGGTTGCCAGCTTAGCTCTCTGTTTCATGCTAGTTGATATGATGAATTTAGAGGATAGTTAGAGCTTTCTTCCCCAGCATTTTGCAGTCTTTTTCAGCTTCAGACTCTTACCCAACACTAGGGGTTCTGTACACATTACATCTAATTGAATCCTGGAGTGTTATTGTCTTTTCATTGGCATACAATGATAATTTCCATTTTTTTTGCATAATTGTCAAAAATGACACTTCACGCCAATATGAAAATGTTTATATCTAGACAGATGTAAGAGCTATTTTCTACAAAAAGGCACATGCTTTATGCAAACAGAAGAGGCCAGTATCTATATACATGGAAAATATCATCTTCCACCATGAATTTCTTCACTGGACTGTAAACTCTTTGAGTTAAAAAAAAGTTTATCTTGCGTATCTCTGTAATCCCCAACCCTTAACATGTTCTCTGGTACATACGAACTAAAACAATTCCAGGGTGGCTTAAAAACTAGTGCCTATGTGGTGTGAGAAGTTAGAAGGCTGGGGTTACAGCGCTGGTTCTACCTCATCAGTTCCATTTCATCACTAGAGATTGGCTTCTTGAGGGTTTCTTTTCCTGAAGTCTTTTTCTTCTTCTTTTTTTTTTTTTAAAAAAAAAACTATTTTATAAAAAATAATACATATAAACAGAACTTTTATGCAGAAACATAAGTAGAAAGAGGAAAAGATGACTTATGCCAGAAGTAAACACCCTAATATTTTTGTATATTTCCTTGATTAAAAAAATAAGTATATAAATATATATATACACAGGCAAATATATATGTATGTGTATATATATATAGAGAGAGAGAGAGAGCAAGTGAGCAGCATATAATATATATATTACATTGGAGTTCACTTTTTTACCTAACCACATACCACCCATTAGCTTAGCTTTTCTAAGTGAATTAGCCTCTCTGAGTCTTAGTTTTCTTATCTATAAATTGAGGATGACAGTGCCTATCTGATAGTGTTGTTGTGATGAGTGAAATTATTCATAATAAAGTCTCCAGTATGGTTATGCATGGAAAAATCTGAATGCACTCAGATGCTTGTCCAAGTTTCTTCTTTACTTGTAATAGTTTGATGCAGAGATTGCATACTGGTGGCATGTGGTCCAAACATGGCCACAAACTTGTTTCATTTGACTTGCAGTGGTCAACCTTTTGTTCATGAATTCTCACAACAATCTAGATTTCCTGTGTTTCTTAATGTCAGAAGATGATTGCACCTGACCTGCTCTGGAATGGCAGCACTTAACTGCTTCTGAGGAATAGCCACCCTTGTAGACGAGCAGAAGCTCCCTTCTCCAGAGACCCCTGCCCAGACTGCTTCACATATTGACTGTGTCAGTGTGGCTTCTGCTGTATCTACATTTGTTAGTGTTGGCTTAGAGCGCAATGAATTAGGATATATAACAGTCTGCAGAGTGAGCTTACCAAACAACCACATTTTAGGAGGGAAGTCTGCAGGCAGCAAATGCTTGCATCAATTTCAGTGGAGCAGAATTTCCTCAATAAAAATGCTTTATTTGATATGAAACGTAAAATTGGAGATTAAGTTGGTAATTATTTAAGGGTATATAAAAAGTTCATCACAATCTGTACCCTTCTCATAAATCATAAATTATAACTGAAAATAGTTATTAAAAAGCTTCAAAAGTTCTTGAACAAACAAGAGCTTTCTATCATTAAATAAGCCACATATTTGAAATATAGCAAAATAAGCCTTCTGGTCTTATTCCAAGAAGCAAAAATTCAGTTTATCACTTAACCAAGAAGTATATTAAAGAAAACCAGCAAAGATCCTTGAAACTGTATAGTTGGCTTCAGTTGCTCTAAAAATAGAACTTTGGAAATACTTCCCCAATGGCAGTTACTGAATTAACTGCAGTGTTTGTGGGCAGACTGAGGCAGAACATGACCAGTGGAAGGGTGGTATATGGAACTGTATTAAGAGTATGGTAGCACTGTGGACCAGATGACTGACGTTTTTTCCAGGTCATTCGCTTTAAAATAACCACTTCAATCTTGGCTAACTTAATTCTCCTATTCATTGTTAAGAGAAAGGGAGTTAACTCTCTTGACTAGAGAGTGATGCTAACACTAACACAACAGTGAAATTGATGTTTAATACCCTTCAGGTGAAGTGCATTGATGGACTTCTCTGTGAAGGAAAAAATGGGAGAAAAATTACACAATTACAAATAAAAGAAGTGCAGAAATGTTTAGACTAGAAAGACACAGGCTGTGAAGCCCAATAATCCAAGTTAATATTATCTTGAAGGATGTCAAAGAAGCACCACAGACTTATTTTTGAAACGCCAAGAATTCCTTTTAGGTTCAAAATAAACACACTTAGAAGAAAGTAAAGGTATTGTGTATTAGCTTGCTAGGGCTGCCACCACAGATTACCACAAACTAGGTGTAATCAGAAATATACTGTCTCACAGCTCTGGAGGCTGGAAGTTCAAGATGAAGGTGACGGCAGGGTTGGCTCCTATTGAGGGCTGTGAGGAAGAAACTGCTCTGTGCTCCTACCTAGCATCTGTTAGTTTTCTGGCAATCACTGAAGTTCTCTGGCTTATAAAAGCATCCCCCTAACCTCTGCTTTCAGCTACACAGAGCTTCCTCTGTGTGTGCATGTCCACATTTCCCTTTTTGATAAGGATATCAGTCATAATGGATTAGAGGCCCACTCTAGTCCAGTAAGATTTCTTCTTAACAAATTACATCAGCAATGACCTTATTTCCAAATAAGGTCACATTCCAAATAAGGGTTAAGACTTCAACATATGAATTTGGGGGACATACAATTCAATTCATAACATTGCTATTTGAAAAAGCAGTTGATGAATTTAAGAAACCCTACCAGATTGTCCAGGCTCAAAATATAAATGGGTACAAGGATTAATTCATAAATGAGAGATCTTTATCTATAATACAGTAGGGTTTTGAGTAGTTAACTCTACTTTCCTTTTCCACCCTTTAAAGTAATCAAGGAACGTATTGCCCTAGATTTAAAATCACAGGTGTGCCAGTGCTAGATAGACTTCCAAAGCGACTTTTCATCAGGATGCAGGGAGAGGGTGCAAGCAGGAAAAAGGAGCAGCTGGGGAGACAGGAAGGGAGTGTGAGAGGGAGGGGCAACATTATTAGACAATGTGTTTTCTATCAGATACAGATCCTTAGATTACAATATCCCCAGGACCAGGAAGTTTTACTCATTGTCTGGGTTTCCCCAGCACCTAGCTTACTGCCTGGCTCATTAAAGGCTCTCCATCCATGTTTGTTGAAACGGATCAAACTGAACTTTCAAGGCTGACGTTGTGGAAGATGCCCAGTCCTGCTCACCCACCAGCTCACCTGGTTTCACTGCTGGAAACGGTGTTGTGCTGGATGGACCATGGATTTGGGTCCGTGTGGTACAGATCCTGTTTTCAAAGGGACAAGGCTAGTAACTTCAGAGTGTTCACGTTGGTGAAAGAAAGCAACAGTCCTGGGGGAGGAGAGTCCACTTGACTGTGGGAATTCACACTTCCTCAAAAAGAGGAAAGAATATTGACATTAAGGCCACCTTCTAGCCTCCACATGAAGCACAGATGCTCCAGAGTCAGAAAGTCCTCCCTGGGTTTCTATTTTAATTTCATTACTCACAACTGTGTGATTTTGGGCAAGTTTCTTAATCTCTCAGTGCCTCAAATCAGTATAATAACACTTCATAGCATTGTGAAAAAGATTTAAGTGAAATAATATATGGAAAATATAAGGTCATAACAAGCAGCAATGAATGGAGGATGTGTTCCAGGGAGGCAATTCTGTACATTATGCCTAGAGAACCTTATATCTTTGTTACCGGCTTCTTCTTACTTACTGATGCAAATATTATATATTGAGTCCCTGCTATTCAAAAAAGGATGAAATTGGGGAAAAAAAGAAAAGCATTACATTTTCTGGAGTCCTTTCCTAAGAGTTCATGAAGACTCCCATTATTATCCTATGGTGTTTTTATTGGATGATAATCTATTGTAAAGTCTCTTGTAACACAAATTGATTTTTCTGAATAGTGATAGAAAACTTGCAGTCCTTTATTTCCTTCCTTGATGTAGTATCATTTTATCGCCAACAAGTTTTCAACTAAATGGTTCCACCGTGGAGATCTACATATAATTTTTTCTTTCTTTCTTAATGATGAAGTATAATGCACCATTAGGTGAAACAGAATGAAAGGACTGTGCACCGCTGCCAATGGTTAGCTCAAGAACGGAAATAGCTCTTCAGGCAGACAGACATATGGGCAGGAGGAGATAGTGATTAGCAAACGTTTAGGTCAGTCTCTCCAATAGAGACATTACTTTTGATTTTCAAAGTGGCATAAATTATGTAAGATCATTTAGTGAGGGAAAAAGGGTTGGTTAGCTTCACTGACAAAGAACTTGAGGTTAGGAACATGCTTTTATTATTTCTTGGCATTCAATTCAGCATTAGCAAAATATAATAACGTTTATTGGGAGTTTACTGTGTGCCAGACACCATGCTAAGCACTTACATCCCATTTAATTCTAACAGTGAGTCTATGAGTTAGTTGCTATCCTTATCCTCAATTTACAGATTGAGGGAAATGAGGCTTAAGAGAGGTTGTGAAAGTTGCTGAAAGTCACCCAAAGAATAAACACAGTGATAGGACTCAAACCCACATTTATGTACCTACCATCACCAGGAGAGAGTGCTCAGGAACGGAACTATATTTATACGTTTGTTTATTCATCCCAGGCATGGTTATTGAGAGAATACATTTTGTAAAATATTGTGCTTGGAATGAAACAATCATTTTGTTCTATTTTTTCTTTGTTGAGCCCCTAAATTATTGCGGCTTAAAAGTTGGCCCTCCTCTAGTTCTTTGACTTTTCCTATAATAAGTATAAATGTTATTTTCTGCCTAGCTCAGAGGAACGCATAACACAAAGTGGGCATACATGTCTAGCACAGGAGGACCACCAGGATAGTGCAAGTTAGTGTAAGTGGGGGTATGGGGAAAGCTGCAAACAAGAACAGGGTGCTCCTGCCCCCCAGGAGTCCCTGCATCTAAGCAGAGCAATGAGAATGGGAAAAGGATATGGCAACAACTGGGCATAGAAGCCTCTCTAACTTTTTGTGCTCTTTTCTGCACACACAAAAATGAATGCATTGAGGAAAAAATGGGAAGGTGGCATCAATGCTGTTCATGGACTGTCATTATTCTCTTTTTCCCAAGGAGAGGCAAGAGTCAGGATGCAATGCAGCGGCTCCTTATCATTTTACTGGGAATGTGAGACTTCTCTGCATAAGGGGAGAAATGAGTACTGAAAATTATTTGCAAAGCATTTTAGAAGTGAGAAGATTATTAATGCAAATATATGACATTGTTAGAGACTAATGGCTCAGTTGGATTTCCAAAACAAGAGCTTTCAAATATTATGCTGAGACAAGTGGTCTTCAAACTTTGTACATCATGCATTTCTATAAGTAAAAAATTAAGCATGTACCTCTAGTGTGCAACATGTACTTGTTGATAAATTTTATATATATATGTATACACAATGATATTAACTATTAGACATATTTTTAAATACAAAAAATAGAAATTAGGAAAGGAGTATGTAATAAGAAAGTTATGATATTTTCTTTCAGGTCATCTTGCACAACTTCACTTTGAAGTCCACAGATTCAGCTTGGAGGTTCTCAAATTTTAATATGCATCAGAATCACTTGGAGGGTTTAAACCACAGAATGCAGGGCTCTATCCCTAGAGTTTCCAATTCAGTGGGTCAGGGGTGGGACCCGATCATTTGATTTGTATTAAGTTGTCAGCTGATCCAGGAACCATACCTTGAAAACCACTGGGTTAGCCTATTACAACCATACCTCTGTAAACACATTAAAACAAATTTGTTTTTAAATACTAGATATAGACAAAGTACTGTAAGGTTAAATTTTGATGTTGTAAGTGGGCATTTCATGGTTTGAGTTATTTGCATGAAACAGCCAGTGTGACATATGTAGGGCCTAATTGAATGATAAACATGTTATGTAATATGGCTTAATTTAGACAGATTAGAATTCAAGTATCCCAAATAATGATTTCCGAAACATGACAATTACTTCCAGTAAACCTTTATCCATTCAGGGCTTCTCTAAAATGAGTGTTTTTCCAGGATTTTGCCCAACTCCTTTGAGGAGGGCTTTTCATTATATTTTTAGTGGACAAGTTATTGTTTTTAAATCCCACATGTATGTTTGATTTTGTAAATACCAAATAAATGCACATGTATGTCAATGGAACAACACAGTATTAAAATGAAATGTAACTACTGGAAGGATGCTCAGCACCTGGCAAATGTACTGCATTAGTAAAACTTGTTTTGCCTTTTTTCATTTCTTCCACTAGAACTTCCTCTTTCCCTTTTCTTCCTAATTTTCTTATAGTCCTCCTCCTTCCTCTCAGCCCTTCCATTATTTCTGGGTCCTGTTCTGCTTTTATTTTCTGTCTTTAACATCGGCTAAGGTGTTAGGCTGAAATACGATATGCCAGCAGAGATATTTACATTTAAGAAAATGCTGAAGATGAGAAGGCACCTAGCACCCCAACATCCAAAGGAAAGGACTAATAATGTTGACATGTCAGTGGTATAACATACAGCCATAGAGGTAATTCCATGAACCAGAAGAGTAGTGTCAGTAAACATCCAACCACATTCCAAGACAACACATGGAGAGAAAAATGTTTTCAGATGCCATTCAGGATACACACTAGAAAAATCTTAGTAAGTAGATCCAAACACACACCTTAGCTCAAAGTTAAGCAGATGGAAGACCATGGGAGGCTCCAGGCCCACAGTGGTATGGCATCCCACATGACAGGCACCCCTGAGAAGCCAAGCATTGCTTGGCAGATTATTCCAGGAGGCCTCCTGGAGGGTGTGCATTCAGATTGCAAATCCTATTTGGTTTGCACTCCAGGTTTTACTGTGCAAGGTTTTATCCTAATTTTAAAAGTGTCTTGTTTAAAAAGTTTTGCTTCATTTTGGCCTTCTTTCATTTCTTGTCCTTGAACTCATGTCACAGCAGTCTTAATATGAACTGACATCTTATTACGAATCAAAGGAAAGGCAGCAACACCCACTTCACAAATTAGCATATAAGTTAACAAAGAGTCCCAAATGGTGAGATTACCAGAAAGGGGCAATGTTCTAGGCAAGGACAAGGGCAAAGTCAAAGGCGATAAACTCAGAGGCTTTCTGCCTCCTGTCCTAAATACATCACTTATAGATGTGTTCATTTAAAAGCAACTGGGAAAGGCAGGGGATACACAAAGTCACCTTCCTGCTCACACCACTAAAATTCCAGAGATCCATAACAGATATCCAATATGCCTACAGCTGATAAAAAGTGCTTGAAGGATGTCACGCTGCAGCCTCCGCTGGGGCCTGAAGTCTCAGCAAAAAAGTAGAAAGACAGCTCCTGTCTTGGTTATCCTGGCTGTGCTGTCTGAACCTGCTGCAAAGAGCACTTGTATCAGGATGGAAAACATCATTCATTAGAGAGTAGGAGGGAAATTAGGAAAGTTGGTTCAGGCAGAAAATGAAAGAGTAATACCAAGAAAACTGGCTGACAATATGACAGAAGGAAAGGACCCATCAGGACAAATGTGCTCGGGTATGTGGGGGAGCGTAACCACATTCCTCCAGTGGAAGTTTACACATGCTGGCTGCTAGTGCTGTAGTGAAACATCTTATAGAACACAGCTCATTCTGTCCCAAGAATTTAGGTGAGCAGGAAGTATTTTCCTTTTTGTTTTTACATTACAGTTTTTGTTTTGTTTGTTGTTTTAAGCAGTGCAGTTCCACTTTTTAAGAATGTCATTTATTTTCCAAGTTGACTGCTTAGAAATACAAGTATCAGTGTGGACTGAAGTTACACTTCCAAAACATGAATAAGTGAAGTCTCTAAGAGATGTGCACAAATTCATTTCCCTCTACTAAGAATTATGAAAAGCAGTCTCCTTTATAATTTAAACATGTTGTCTAATTAAAGATACAAATCTCGAAATGCCTTTCTTCTCTCAGCAGTCTATTCTTTCTACACACACATAGAGGCACACACATACACGGATTTTTTTTTTTTAGGTCAAGCACACAGTGTTCTACCAGAAAGGAATAATGTCAAATAAAAATAATAGCAGGGATAAAGAAAAATAATCACCCAGTCTACATGGAGCCAGGAGAAAGACTTAAAAAACAAAGACTAGAAAGTGGTAGGGCAATTTTCCCAAACCTCAAGCAAAACTGTATTTGTTTTGCTCTTTGAAGATGAGAAAATAGTATTATGGCGACATTAATGTCATTTTTAGATAAAAAGTAAATTTCCCCAAATATCACTATCTTAAGGTATCTAAGTTAACAACTGTAACAAATTTTCCAAACTTTAACCATCTGGACATTTTCTTTTACTCTGTTAAAATCACTGAAGGCCAATTTTGTGTGTGTGTGTGGGGTGGCGGGGTGGGGGAGATTGCGTTTTGTTTTTTTTTTTTAAACTTATCACTATATCATAAACATTTTTCCACTTTAAATCATTTCAACTACTGTGGAAAAACATAAATAGAAAATTCACAGTAAAGGAAATATGAAAGGTTAATAATGACATAAAAATACTCAGCCTCATTAGTAATCAGGAAAGTGTAAATTTAATTCAGGGAGATATATCATTTGATACCCATTAGATTAGAAAAATAAAAACACAAAAATAGCAAATGTCTAAGAGGAGGTGAAGCAATGTACGGATTGATGGGAGAGTAAATTGATACAACCATTGAGGAACAATTTAAAGTATCAAGTAGAATGGAAGCTGTGCATGGCAGCAATCCATCAACTCTACTCCTGTACCTATTCTCCAGAGCAGCACAATCCAACAGAATTTCCTGTGACGACGGAAATATTTTCCTGTGCTGAGCAATATGGTAGCTACTAGCTTCCATGTGGCTAAGGAACACTTAAAATGGGCTGGTGGACTAAGAAATTGAATTTCAAATTTAAATTATGTAAATTTAAACTTCAATGTTTCTAGCATTGTGTAGCATATGTGTGCCAATTTTACCACAGAATTACCAGAACTGAATGTTTTTAAATTTTGACATTTTGTTAATTTACAATGTGTGAAATTCAATTTCTTGTTTTACCATGTGCTTTTTCAACTATTAACACAGTGGAATATTTTTCCTTGTGTTTGTTTATTTCAATTGTCTGTTCATACCCTTTGTCCATTTTCAGCTCAAGTCCTTGCTATAAATCCCAGGTAATCTTTTTCTTTTTCTCTGGCAATAGTTCCTACTTATTTTATACACTCCTTAATTTCTTTATAATTTATATCCCCTAGAATTTCAGTGCAGTTTGCCCCATTGTATTTTTCAGTAAGCATTAAAACATTTTTGCCTTTTTTCTTAAAGTTTCTTGTTTGAAGGTTAAAACAACTTTAGTTAAGATCAACAGGTTTAACTATGTAAAAAATAAACTACTATTGAAACAAAACAAATATGCATTGAGTAAAACAGACAAATATGTTTGTCTAAAATGTGATGAGCTCCTTTAGGTCATAAGGAAACAGTCAGTTGTGAAGTGTGGCAAGGTGTTCGTTGCCTGTAATCTGCTAAACATTTTATTCTGTTGTCATCTGGCTTCTATTTTTGTTGTGGAGAGACTCACTTCAAGCTTAATTGTATTGTGGTTCCTCTGTAGGTAATATCTTTTCTCTCCTGTTGCTTTTAAGAACTTCCTTTGTCCTTGGTATTTTGTGGTATCATTCCATTGTCTATTTTCCCTTTCTGTAACTCTCATTAGAAATACGTTGGATCTTCTCATGCTGGTCTTCATGTCTTCTTAATCCCTTTTTATATTTTCTATATCTTTACATTTATCTGTTGCATTTCCTTCAGATCCATCTTCCAGTTTACCTTTTTTAGTTGTATATAATATATGCATTAGGTTTTAATTTTATTAATCATATATTTTATATATATATTCGTTTTTAGAATTTATTTGAGTTATTTTCCAAGTATGCTTGGTCTTTTTACATACTCTTTTGTCTCATGTTTTCAATTCTTATCTTGTGTCTTTAATAATTTGACATATTTATTCTAAGTCATTAACAGGTAATGGTATTAACTAAAGCACTTGAAGGACTAAATCCTGCTGTTTACTTTGCATGTTCACTTTCACCTTTGCTAGATTTCTTTCCTTGTGTGTTTTACAATTTAACTTGTGATCTCATATTCAGCAGACTTTATCTGTAGATTTCTGAGATGTATTGCTTTTGGACTATAACAACAGTATAGTCATGATTCTTAGGATGCCTAGTCAAGCAAACATCCTAGTTATCTTCTTGGGCTGGTGGTACATTTTCCCTACCTCTTCACTAAGCATGTAGCCCTTTGAAAATCCTGGCTTGAATCAGAATTGTAACAGGAAACAAATGGATGATTTGAAGAGCATCTCTTTATACAGGGAGTAATTATAAAGGTATGGGTGGCAAACAGAAACCCCAAGGAATTTGAGGTTGGCTGTATGGTGCTGTCACCACTAAGGATGAGAGGAGGAAGAGGTTCCTGGCACCTGAAAGGAGAAAGAGTTATATAGTGCAGGCTTCCTTGTATAGAACAGTGACCTGAAGTTATGGGAGACTGTTAAAAATAACCTTATAGAGAGGGAAATGGGAGAATAAATACCCTGGCTTCACTCTTCTCCTTCCTTCCAATGTTCTGCCAGAGTTTCTGATTGATCAAGCCCAACTGAAATCCAGAGGATAAGGGAGTGGGATGATATAGGGTGGAGGAGGGCAAAGAGCAGATCTGGAGGGTCAAAGAGCAGACATCCAGCAAATTACTTTATGTGTATATCTCAGTTCTAATTCCTGCTCCCACATGATCTTCCAACTACAAGCCCCTTGTTAATGCAGTCAATGAACTTCCTCAGGGAAGCCATTGTATCAGACCATGCTGCCTTTCACCTCACTTTTTATTCCCTATTCATTTTCGACCCTGAAGATTTCTCTTACTTTCCTGTGAGCTTAGTTATACATTTAAAATGGTGTTTGTATACGTTATACAACTTAACTATCTTGTTTGTTTTAGGGTTATCTAACCAGTGTCTTGCCAGAAATAGATACATTATCTCACTCAATCTTACACAGACCTTATGATGTGTAGATATTATTAATATTTTAAAGATGAGGAAACTGAGATTGAGTTAATTCTCAGGGGTCATAGAACTATGAAGTCTAGGATTGGTACTCTAATCCCAAAGCCTAGGCTCTCTCTACTACACTAAACATTGGGTGCAAGCATGCTATCAGAATGGTCACTGACATTTTGAAAAAAAAAGTCATTTTGAAAGAAAAGAAAGAAAGAAGGTAGAAAAGAATAAAGGAAGAAAGGAAGGGGCTAGGTGTGGTGGCTCACACCTCTAATCCTAGCACTTTGGGAGGCCGAGGTGGGTGGATCACCTGAGGTCAGGTGTTCAAGACCAGCCTGGCCAATGTGGTAAAACCCCATCTCTACAAAAATACAAAAATTAGCTGGGTGTAGTGGCACACACCTGTAATCCCAGCTTGGGAGACTGAGGCAGGAAAATTGTATGAACCTGGGAGATGGAGGTTGCAGTGAGCCAAGATTATGCCACTGCACTCCAGCCTGGGTGACAGAGCAAGACTCCGTTTCAAAAAGAAAAAAAAAAAAGAAAAAGAAAGGAAGGAAGTCCTACAGATTCAAGTTATATTAAGTCATCTGAAAGATTAACTGTAAAGCTCCAAAAATAAAGGACAAACAGACTAAAAAACAAGAATACTAGAGATTCATTAATAAGGACTGACATTTAAGTATTATAGATTGCAGGTGCAAATCTGATATTGAGTCTCCCATGGAAGCCATTATTAAGGGAGGAAGAAAAGTAAGTACTGATAATTTATTTTCTTTTGGTCAGCACAAGACTGTGAAACAAAAACATCCTGATTTCCAATTATCTGGGTTTTTGCAACTGTCCCATGTTACTTCAAAACAGAATCAACTACTCAGGAGGCTGAGGCAGGAGGGTCACTTGAGCCCCAGAGTTTGAGACCAGCCTGGGCAACATAGCAAGACACTGTCTCAAACAAAACAAAACAGAATCAAAAGCCTCTAAATTGACAAAATAGTCAATAGACACCATGGAAAGAAAATAGCAACATTTACAAGTCCAGAAAGCTACAATCTAAATTCAGACCCAGGTGATAAAAGTTGATGACGCAGAGCAGAAATTCTCATTCCAGATTATGTCAAATCAGGACAAACACTTATTTCATGTATAGAGGTAATTCAAAATGAAGATATGTTAGGTATGTCAAGTCAGTTATAATTCTCCTTTGTTGAGAAATTAGTACAAAGATGAAAGAAAACAAGAAAAAGAAAAGAGTATTCTGTCAAATTCAATAAGATACCTTCTACTTCATAAGTTAAATAATTAAGAAAATGTCAGAAGTAGTTAAGATAGTCTAAAAACTGACTAAGTTTTGGAAAGCTATTTAGAAAATATTACTGACTTTGGAAAAAATAATCAGAATTGGGAGAAGAAAAAAGAGTAACCATTTCTGAAAATAAGAACAAAATTTTTTTCTAATAGATACATTTTAAAATACCATTTTAGGAGATGTTATTTAGGGGATAAATTTTTCTAGACTGTTTATATTAGACCACATTATCACCATTTGTGATAATCAAAAGACATATTTTATTGAGCATTGAAGGGAATACACTTTAAAATACACTTGAAAATAAGGAAAATTCGTTATGCAGATAAAAAGTGCAGAGATGCCTTATTTTTTCAAAAATTTTGATAAAGGCACGTATCCAGCTTCTAAAACAAATTCTAATCAAGTTTATAAGGTATCAGATATGCAGTTGTCAATCTAACCTTGTTCCGTTTTTAGTATACAGATGAACTTACTGTAAGGATGTCAGCTGAACAAATGTATTTTTAGAGGAAACTGTATATGAATCAGATGATATGTAATTGGAACAATTGAAAAATGATCTTAAAATTTAAAAAGTAAAAGATTTTAGATTAGCTATAAAGAAGAGAATACTAATATATAATGGACAAAGTAATTATTAATAACTGCTTAACACATAATAAAAGGAAAGAAAGAAATTTCAACAAAATGCAGAAAAACATACCGTATTTTCCAGACCTAAAAATGACCAGAAGCTATTTAGAATAATCCCTTTGGTCTTAATAGTCAAGTGCTGATTTGAAAGATTTTTTCTAAATACTTGGTGTCTAAAGATGAATTGAAGCACGCTCTATAGTCTTAATATAGGCTGACTCCCGTAAAAATCCTTAAGACACACACTTTGGGAGGCTAAGGCAGGCAGATGGTTTGAGGTCAGGAGTTTGAGACCAGCCTCGCCAACATGGTGAAACCCTATCTCTACTAAAAATACAAAAATTAACCAGGCATCATGGTGCACACCTGTAATCCCAGCTACTTGGGAGGCTGAGGGAAGAGAATTGCTTGAATTTGGGAGGCAGAGGTTGCAGTGAGCCAAGATTGCACCACTGCACTCCAGGCTGGGAGACAGAGTGAAACTCTATCTCAACAACAACAACAAATCCTTAAGACACAGGATGCTTCTACAGACAGTAATCTTTGTCTGTTTTAATACTGTGTTGGCAGAAGGGGCAACATTCTTGAATATGGGTGACAAATAAGCAGAAAACCCAATACAGAGAGTAGATAGAAATGACTTGTGTTTCAAGGAAATGAAACCTTAGTTGAGCCAGCATTCAATCTGGATAATTGCTGCTATGCTTGTATTGTGGTTTAAAGGCTTTAGAAAAGAATATTTATATAATTTTGAACACTTCATTTTTAATATATTTTAAAATGCATTTGTTTTACAAAGTGAGAAATATTCTACATTATGGCCTGAATGTATCTCCCCTCACCAAATTCACATGTTGAAGCTGTAACCTCAGTGTGATGATGGTATTTGGAGATGGGGTATTTAGATGAGGGTTAGATGAGGTCATATGGGTGGGGTCCTAGTCTGAGGGGTTAGAGCCTTTAGAAAAAGAGACACCAGAAAGCTTGTTCTCTCTTTTGCTCTGCCAAGTGAGAATACAGTGAGAAGGTGGCCATCTGCAAGCCAGGAAAAGAGCCCTGGCTCTCAACTATGCTGGCATCCTGATCTTGAATGTTCAGCTTTCATAACTGTGAGAAAATCAGTGTCTGTTGTTTAAGCCACCTGGTCTGTGGTATTTTGTTATGGCAGTCAGAGCAGACTGCTATAACAAATACCTAAACATGTGGAAGTGGCTTTGGAACTGGGTAATGGGTAGAGGCTGGAACAGTTTTAATGTACATGCCAGAAATATCGGAGGTTAAGAGTGGTTCTGGTAAGGTATCTGACAGAAATGAGGAACATATTTTGGAAACCGTAGGAAAGATGATCTTTGTTGTAAGTAACAAAAAAGTTGGCTGAACTGTGTTCTCGTGTTTTGTGGAAGGTAGAACTACCAACCAATGACATTGGGTATTTAGCTGAGAAGATTTCTAAGTGTTGAAGGAGTGACTTGGCTCCTCCGAGTGCTTACAGTAAAATGTAAAAGAAGAGAGATGAATTTAAGAAGAAATTGTTTAGCAAAAAGAAACCAGAACTTGAGGATTCAGAAAATTCTCAGCTTGCTCATATTGTTAAAAAAAAAAAAAATGAGAAAGCTTGTTCTGAAGAGAACACCAAGAGTGTGGCTGGACCATCACTTGATAAAGTAAAGAGCTTATGGGATTACATGAGCAGAAACACCGCCAGTTTGAACAGAAGGGGATGGAGACAGGACAAAATGAAGGAAAGCTGTCAGACTTTTCAGACTTGACAGGAAGGAATGATAAAGCTATTCAGCCATGTGTGATGTTCTTCAAGAAGAAGAAAAAATGACCCTGAAGGTGATTCAGAAATTTCAAGGCCACTGCCTCAGTATCAACAGTCCAGATGGCCTCTGCCTGAAGCCTTGAGGGCAGAACTGCTTGGCAGAGCCATGGGGGCAGGACCCCCACCTGGAGCCATGAGGCTGACTCTGCCACCCAGTTGACCTGGAGGACAGAGCACTGAACCAGAGAGGATTATTCCCAAGTCTTAACATCTAATGGAATTTGTTTTGCTAAACTTTGGACTTGATTGGGACCTGTCACCCCTTCCTTTCTTCCTATCTATCTCTTCCTTTTGCAATGGGAATGTCTATCCTGTGTCTGCCCCATCACTGTATTTGGAACTACATAACTTGTCTGTTTTCACAGATACATATCTGGCAAGGAATTCTGCCTCAGGATGAATTATACCTCAACTCTCATTCATATCTGATTTAGATGTTATTTAGATGAGACCTTGTACTTTAAAATTTAGAGGTGATGCTGGAATGAGTAAAGACTTTCAGAGCTATTGGGATGGAATGTATTTTGCGTGAGAGAAGCACACAAATTTTGGAAGGCCAAAAATGGAATGTGTGTGACCGAAAGCTTGTGTCCCCTGAAAAATTTATATGTTGAAGTCCTAACCCACAATGTGCTGGTATTTAGTGATGAGGTCTTTGGGAAGTAATTAGGGTACTTAGTTTAAAAAAAAAAAAAAGTAAAGGGCTTTTAACTTTGCGTTTTTTTAGAAAAACAAGAACAAGGCCGGGAGTGGTGGCTCACATTTATAATCCCACAACCTTGGGAGGCCAAGGTGGGCAGATCACTTGAGGTCAGGAGTTCGAGACCAGCCTGGCCAACATGGTGAAACCCCGTCTCTACTAAAAATACAAAAATTAGCCAGATGTGGTGGTGGGCGCCTGTAATCCCAGCTGCTCAGGAGGCTGAGGCAGAAGAATGCTTGAACCCGGGAGGCGGAGGTTGCAGTGAGCCGAGATCACACCACTGCACTCCAGCCTGGGCAACAGAGTGAGACTCCATCTCAAAACGTAAAAAAAAAAAAAAAAGAGAACATGTTGGTTGTCCAGTAAAATATTTCAAATCTTGAATTTATGTTTCTATGTGGTATAATTTAACTTGCGTACAGAAATTTTAAATTATTATATAGGCAAATGTGTCACACATTTTTGTTAAGTTCACTGGTTTCAGTGTCACTTTTATAAAGGCCTTTCTGACTCAACTGTATAAATATGTATCTCTATTATTTTCTAGCACTTTTACTTCAGAATTTGTACTTAAATCTGTGACCTATCTAATTTTGGTGAAATGTTTAAACAGATTTCTAAATATGTTTACCATGATACTTGTGAGAATTGAATAAATTATTAGATGATATTGACAAGCAATATTGTATATAATATTAACACAAATATATATTTACTGCAACAATAAGTTAATTATTAGATAATAAGTTATATTGCTGCGGTAAAGAATTATAGATAATATTATCTGAATTGTCATATGTTTATTTCCTTTGTCAGGTTTTAGATATTGCATCAAACAGAAACTGCATCAAAGAGGAAAAGACCATGAATCAAAATATAGAAGAATCAATATTCAGTTTTATGTCAATCGTTTATGTTATTATTTTTCCCCAAAAGACCTATTAGCATTCTTCAAAATAAGTCTATACTTCTGATTATAGTGAATGATGACTTCAAATATAGCATTAAAATAAAAATGAGAAGAGGAAACAGAACCATTACCTCTAAACTTACTACTTACACAAAATGTAAATTGGAATAGATGCATCAGTGAGAAACTTCCCTCATCATAGAAGCTACTTGCTTCTTTCTAATACATTAGATGATAATATTTCCTACATATTCAAATTAGGGGTGAGACTATTTCTGACAGAATTTTTCTGATTGTTATGATAACTTTAATGGATAATTAAATTACTTATTTCTCATAAAACATCCTGAATTATGTTTACATGTTTTAAATATTAGATTTGTTTTACTGGAAAGGTGATAGCCAATGATGGGAAATACTTAAGGTAGGAAACTTGAAATTGAAATTGTTATAAGTACCAACTGAAAAGCTATGGTTTATAATGTCAGAAAACCTGAATTTCAAAATGTCTGCTCACCAGAAGGCTAAAATCAAAAAGACAGACAACACCACACTTTGGTGAGAAGGATTTCCATACACTGCTTTAGGGAGTGCAATTGATTCTACCCCTTTAAAAACTGTTAAGCTTTATTTATTCAAGTTAAAGATACACCAACCCTATGCTCCAGAATCTTGCTTCTAGATGTTTACCCAAGAGAACTGAAAATCTTTGTCCATCAGAAGATATATGCAAGAATATTCATAGCAGCTTATTTCACAACAGCTCCAAACTGGAAACAACTGAAATGTCATTCAATAGAAAAACGAATAAATTATAACACATATACACAATGAAATATAGTAATAAAGAAAAAAACTGCTACTTGCAACACATGGATGAATCTCACAGATATGCTGAAAGATTTCTTTTACATGAAGTTTAAGAACTGGCAAAACTATGGTGATGGAAATCAGAATTCCGATTATTTACCTCTTGGGGTTGAGGTTGATGAGAGGAGGCATGAGGGAACCTTCTGCAGTGCTGGAAATACCCTACATTTTGGTCTGAATGGTGGTTAGACAGGTGTACACATATGTAGGAAATAAATGAACTATATACATAAATTAGTTCATTGACTTGCTTTACTGTACATATATCCTGCTAATTTCACAAGAGACAGTAAATTCTACTGCTGATGATTTTAACTGCATGAAAGTTAGAATAACTATATTCAAGTTTCTCCTATGTAAAAAAAAATTCTTAATCTGTGTCCCTTCTCAGTATCTGCCCATCTTTCCTTCCCTTTACAAAGTTCTTTCAAAGATGTCTGAGTTCACCTTCTTTGTTTCTCACCTCCCAGTCTTGTTTCAGCCACTGTCCTCTTCGCTTCCCTGAAATGGTCGTTTTCAGGGTCCCTAATATCCTTGTTATTAAATCTAGGGGACTATTTTCAGTTATTTTATCACCTGTTGAGAGCATTTCACACTGTTGACCTCTCTTGCTCCTCCTTAAAAGTCTCTATTCCTTGCTTCTGTGACGCTGTCTGTCATGGTTTTACTCCCACGTCTCAGGGTGCTGCTTCTTGGTCTCCAGTGTTTTATCTCTGTCTGTTCATTAATCTTAGTGGTCTGCAGGGTTCTGCCCTAGCACTCTTCATCACACATCACACACTCTCCCTGACCACCTCATCCATCCCCAATTAATTTTTGTATTTTTAGTAGAGACGGGGTTTCACCATATTGGTCAGGCGTTTTTTGTTGTTGTTGTTGTTTGTTTGTTTGTTTGTTTTTGAGACAGAGTCTTGCTCTGTCACCAGCCTAGAGTGCAGTGGTGCGATCTTGGCTTACCGCAACCTCGTCCTTCAGAGTTCAAGCAATTCTTCTGTCTGAGGCTCCTGAGTAGCTGGGACTACAGGTGCACACCACCATGTCTGGCTAATTTTTGTATTTTTAGTAGAGATGGGGTTTCACCATATTAGTCAGGCTGGTCTCAAACCCCATTACTTTCATTAATACTTGTAACGTTTATTTCCAGCCCAGAGCACTTTACCAAGGTCCAGATCCATTTATCCAGCAGCCTATTAGGCATTTCCACTTTGATTTCTCACAAGTTCCTCAAATTCCATATTATTATCTCACCCCCAAATCTCCTTTCATAAGCCCTAGCTCAATGAATGGCATTCCCATTTACTCAGGTGACCAAGCTGGAATTTTATGAGTTATCCTGTTATCTTTAGTTCATTCCCTTCTTTCTCTTCTCAGATGCAGTTAACCACTTTGAATCTACCATTTGAATTATACTTAATTTCCTCTGCTTCTTTCTACTCTTACTAATGAAGTTCAGGTTCACATCACTGCCCACATAAATTATGCGGGGATCCTCGTGAGTTTTGCTCCCTTTCCACTTATTCTCTACAGTATAGCTAGAGTAAACTTTCTAAGATGCAAATTTAATTATATTATTGCTTTGTTTAAAACTCTTCAATGGTTCTCTATTGCCCTCAGGATAAAAGCCAACTCTGTCGCCCAGGCTGGAGTGCAGTGACACGATCTCAGCTCACTGCAACCTCCGCCTCCTGGGTTCAAGCTATTCTCCTGCCTCAGCTTCTTGAGTAGCTGGGACTATAGGTGCCCACCACCACACCCAGTTAACTGTTGTATTCTTAGTAGAGATGGAGTTTTCGCCATGTTGGCCAGTACGGTCTCAATCTCTTGACCTCGTGATTCACCTACCTTGGTCTCCCAAAGTGCTGGGATTACAGGCATAAGCCACCACACCCGGCCAAAAGCCAACTCTTTAATGTGTCTTACAACATGGTTCCCACCTCTTCAGTCCAGTCATTTTCTTCTGCTCATTGATTACTACGGCCTTAGAGTCAAACTACTTAAAGTCCTAGAATGTGCCATGATTTATGGCATCCCAGAGCCTTTGTATATGTTCTTCTAGTCATCACACTTTTTTCAACTCCTTTTTCCTTACCAACTCGCACATGGTCATTTTTCTTCTTCTTAAGAGATAGAGCCTCACTTGGTTGTCCAGGCTGGAGTGCAGTTACATGATCAAAGCTCACTGCAACCTTGAATTCCTGGGCTCAAGTGACCCTCCTGCCTCAGCCTCCCAAGTAGCTAGGACTATAGGCATGCACCACCACCCTTGGCTATTTTTTTTTTTTTTTTTTTTTTGCAGAGACAGGGTCTCAGTATGTTGCCCATGCTGGTCTCAAACTCCTGGCCTCAAGGAATCTTCCTGCCTCAACTTCCCAACGTGCTGGGATTATAGACAGGAGCAACAATGCCTGGCCTTCTATACATCTTCAAGTCTCATCTTAGATATCTATATCACTTTCTTTGGGAAATCCTCCCTAAAATTCCTAACCAGCATTAAGTATCATCCCTGTGAGATCCCAGTACATCTCCTAGGATGATATGCATCATACTGTTTTCACCACCTGTTTGCTTCTTTTGCTCCCACTGCAGCGTAAGCTTTATGAAGGCAAGAACTGTGTCTTGCTCACTTTTGTGCCCCAGTGCTTAATTCAATGCCTGACACATTGGCTCAGTATTTGTTGAATGAATGAAGAGTAAGTTAATCATTTCTAAAGTACAATATATCAAATATCACTAGTGCACTTACACATGTAACTCTGCTATTCACAGAGATCGGTAAATCAAAAGGTTTCTAAAGCATTATCTTTTTGGCATTTCTGGAAAGGGAACCATTCAAAAGTTTTTAAAAAATGCTGAAAGTCTACCTATTGTATAGAGATGCCAGGGATTTTATTTTGGCCACAGAAACTAGACCTCTGGCTCAAAAGTTAGTGATTAAAGTCTATAGTTTAATGGCCTCTGCCCTTCCCTTTTCTTTTCATTCTTTACAGGGAAGATAGAGTGGACACCCTTGCTCTTGCCCTACCCAACCTTCACTTTTGTTGGGGCACAGCAGCCCCTGGGAACATGGCTCTCCCTGCTCCACTTATGCAGCTTCCGCAACCTGTCATTTTCTTGCATGACACTGACACCCTATCCACAGGTGATTGGTTACAGCTAGACGCTGGACTTAAGCTGTGTAAATCATAATACCTGTCCCCTGCCCCTAATGGATTAATCCAGAGATAGGCACAAATCTGTTTCTTTTCTGGGATTTTTTTTTT
>NW_012101674.1:184505-226589 GCF_000951045.1 Mandrillus leucophaeus | reverse complement strand
GCTCAATGAATGGCATTCCCATTTACTCAGGTGACCAAGCTGGAATTTTATGAGTTATCCTGTTATCTTTAGTTCATTCCCTTCTTTCTCTTCTCAGATGCAGTTAACCACTTTGAATCTACCATTTGAATTATACTTAATTTCCTCTGCTTCTTTCTACTTTTACTAATGAAGTTCAGGTTCACATCACTGCCCACATAAATTATGCGGGGATCCTCGTGAGTTTTGCTCCCTTTCCACTTATTCTCTACAGTATAGCTAGAGTAAACTTTCTAAGATGCAAATTTAATTATATTATTGCTTTGTTTAAAACTCTTCAATGGTTCTCTATTGCCCTCAGGATAAAAGCCAACTCTGTCGCCCAGGCTGGAGTGCAGTGACACGATCTCAGCTCACTGCAACCTCCGCCTCCTGGGTTCAAGCTATTCTCCTGCCTCAGCTTCTTGAGTAGCTGGGACTATAGGTGCCCACCACCACACCCAGTTAACTGTTGTATTCTTAGTAGAGATGGAGTTTTCGCCATGTTGGCCAGTACGGTCTCAATCTCTTGACCTCGTGATTCACCTACCTTGGTCTCCCAAAGTGCTGGGATTACAGGCATAAGCCACCACACCCGGCCAAAAGCCAACTCTTTAATGTGTCTTACAACATGGTTCCCACCTCTTCAGTCCAGTCATTTTCTTCTGCTCATTGATTACTACGGCCTTAGAGTCAAACTACTTAAAGTCCTAGAATGTGCCATGATTTATGGCATCCCAGAGCCTTTGTATATGTTCTTCTAGTCATCACACTTTTTTCAACTCCTTTTTCCTTACCAACTCGCACATGGTCATTTTTCTTCTTCTTAAGAGATAGAGCCTCACTTGGTTGTCCAGGCTGGAGTGCAGTTACATGATCAAAGCTCACTGCAACCTTGAATTCCTGGGCTCAAGTGACCCTCCTGCCTCAGCCTCCCAAGTAGCTAGGACTATAGGCATGCACCACCACCCTTGGCTATTTTTTTTTTTTTTTTTTTTTTGCAGAGACAGGGTCTCAGTATGTTGCCCATGCTGGTCTCAAACTCCTGGCCTCAAGGAATCTTCCTGCCTCAACTTCCCAACGTGCTGGGATTATAGACAGGAGCAACAATGCCTGGCCTTCTATACATCTTCAAGTCTCATCTTAGATATCTATATCACTTTCTTTGGGAAATCCTCCCTAAAATTCCTAACCAGCATTAAGTATCATCCCTGTGAGATCCCAGTACATCTCCTAGGATGATATGCATCATACTGTTTTCACCACCTGTTTGCTTCTTTTGCTCCCACTGCAGCGTAAGCTTTATGAAGGCAAGAACTGTGTCTTGCTCACTTTTGTGCCCCAGTGCTTAATTCAATGCCTGACACATTGGCTCAGTATTTGTTGAATGAATGAAGAGTAAGTTAATCATTTCTAAAGTACAATATATCAAATATCACTAGTGCACTTACACATGTAACTCTGCTATTCACAGAGATCGGTAAATCAAAAGGTTTCTAAAGCATTATCTTTTTGGCATTTCTGGAAAGGGAACCATTCAAAAGTTTTTAAAAAATGCTGAAAGTCTACCTATTGTATAGAGATGCCAGGGATTTTATTTTGGCCACAGAAACTAGACCTCTGGCTCAAAAGTTAGTGATTAAAGTCTATAGTTTAATGGCCTCTGCCCTTCCCTTTTCTTTTCATTCTTTACAGGGAAGATAGAGTGGACACCCTTGCTCTTGCCCTACCCAACCTTCACTTTTGTTGGGGCACAGCAGCCCCTGGGAACATGGCTCTCCCTGCTCCACTTATGCAGCTTCCGCAACCTGTCATTTTCTTGCATGACACTGACACCCTATCCACAGGTGATTGGTTACAGCTAGACGCTGGACTTAAGCTGTGTAAATCATAATACCTGTCCCCTGCCCCTAATGGATTAATCCAGAGATAGGCACAAATCTGTTTCTTTTCTGGGATTTTTTTTTTTACTTTTTTTCTGCAGGTAGAGGAAGCTGTCTTGAGTGAGAGATAATGAACTGTCACAGAAATGAGAAACAAATAATTCTCATGGTGTTTAAGTTCTGGATTCAGTTAGTTGTGAGTTACCCATATGCCTATCCTTCCCACATTTAGTTTAAACACTTTCATGGAGTTTTTGCACCAATTAATCCTCTTTTTGGCCTAAGCCAGTTCAGCATTAGTTTCTGCCACTTGCAACTAAAAGAATCTTGTCTACTTTAGAGTGAAATGTTCTACTTTTGATTCTGTCTTTGCTGACATTGACAAAAGTAAGCTCCCAACATTCAACAATCTGGCTCACTACACAAAATATAGATAACATGGTCATATTTTACCAGTAGAGGTCTTTTCTAACATAAGTCTCCTATGAGTGTCCTCAGAGCGATTACTCCACCATTTTTCTTTTTTAGATAGATACCTGCATATATCATATATACTCTAAGCACTTTTAAATATGAACTATCAATGTTGTGCCATTTTCAAGATGGAGATATGCCTCCTTTTATGGTTCAAAAAGATCATAAATATGGCATTAATGAGTCTACTTCCACATGGAAGAAAATATCTGCAACAGTGTAAAGGAGTTCTCCCCAAACACTGACTTCACAGAGTCATATGAGGCCAAAAGGAGACAATGGATATAAAAGAGACAAGCATCATGTACTTAATAACTTTGCATTTACTTATTTGCCCATTCTTGTGATGAAAATGCTGTGCTATAAAATGCTGATGAATTATAGACGTAGAGCTCAGATTATTCAATTCATGGTGCTGGATGAGATATAAAATGTTTCCTTTTACTGGTAAATCAAGCCATGTCCACGTGGAAAACAAAGGGTTAACAGCAGCCCTGAGACTCCTTCCTCCCTACTTGGGGATGGTTGACCTCAACCAGGGCTCCTTGTAAACGTGTTATGGCTTTTAAATTAGTGGAAAGATACCAGAGAGTCCCTATCTAAAATAATGTTTTTGGGCAGAATAGACTTGATCTGTCTAGACTACGTATTTATAAATAAAGTAGTAGTTTATGGATTTATGGGGCATGGCTGGCTAGAGATCGGGAGGTAGTCCTGTAAGCATTTTAAATCTAACTAAAGGAATATAAAACTGGGAACCCCAAAACCAAAATGGCATTTAAAAAAAAACAACATGTTCACATATTGTTCAGAACTCAGCTGTTACTCTGAACCAAAACATGTCCTAATGTAAGAGAAGGGGAAGTTCTGGGGAGCTGCATCTGGTAGACTCAGGCACCTTCAGTAATTCATCCATGTCGGTTCTTGCCAGTACCTTTGTATCATTAGTAAAGTCTGGTGTTGGGTGAGACGAATGATACTGACAAGTCTACTTTAAACTTTCAACTCTTTCGTTAACACGAAGCATATATAAGGAATAAGAAGATGGCAAATGCAGCATGCCAGAACAGAGAAAGAGAG
Organism: Mandrillus leucophaeus; assembly: GCF_000951045.1. Classification (NCBI taxonomy): domain Eukaryota; kingdom Metazoa; phylum Chordata; class Mammalia; order Primates; family Cercopithecidae; genus Mandrillus; species Mandrillus leucophaeus. The sequence goes on along the minus strand of NW_012101674.1, from coordinate 223,134 downwards.
GACAGATTATTTTTAAAAAAATGCTGTGAAAATTGGTTAATATCTAGAAATACATGAATTCCTACCTCAGATTATATATACTACAACAAAAAATAAGATGGAAAAATCATTTTAAAAAACTAGAATAGAAAATATCTGAAATGATTTCTGATTTTTACTTAGGGAAGCTCGTTCTAAGCCAATTAATTAATTTTAAAACAGCAAAAGAAGAACCAGAGAGAGAGGACTGGTAGCCAAAGAACAAACTGGGGGAATGTATTTGCAATGCATTTGACAGAGGTAGATTTAGTATATCGAGTAAAAAAATCACTGAAAAAAAATTAATGCTACTGTAGGAAAATGGCAAAGGTGATAAACAAGTAATTGCCAAATGGAGAAATACAAAGTGTAAATAAGTATAAGTACAACTACAGTCTAACTGAGAAAACTCAAAATAAATGTGAAAAAATGAGATGCAATTTTTTGTGTATTACATTAGCCACACTTGAGATGATGAGAATACCCTATGATGATGACCAGGATTCTGGAATGCAGTTGTTCTCATCTCCACTGCTGGTAGGAAGTGAAAGTGGCAGACATGGAGGAGAGAACCTGCTGTGCAGGGTCCGTGAGCTCACCACCTACAGCTGCTGTGTTTTGGGGACCCATTGATGTGGCTTGACTTGGATGTTAGCCCCTCCAAATCTCATGTTGAAATGTGATTCCCAGTATTGGAGGTGGGATCTGGTGGGAGGCAATTGGATCATGGGAGTGGATCCCTCATGAATGGTTTAGCACCATCCCCTTGGTAATGAGTGAGTTCTCCCTCAGTTAGTTCCCATGAGATCTCATTGTTTAAGAGCTTCTAGGACCTCCCCTTGCTCTCTCTCTTGTTCCCACTCTTATGTGGCATGCTAGCTCTCCTTTGCCTTCTGCCATGATTGTAAGCTTCCTGAGGCTGTCACCAGCAGAAGCAGAGGCTGGCACTATGCTTCATATATGACTTCCAGAACCATGACTCAATTAAACCTCTTTTCTTTATAAATTATCCTGTCTTAGGTATTTCTTTATAGCGATGCAAGGATGAACTAACACACCCACAAAAGTGTTATCCAGTCTCAGGTATTTCTTTATAGCTATGCAAGGATGAACTAACACACCCACAAAAGTGTTCATGCCAACACCGAGCTCTGCAGAATCACTAGCCACTGACTAAGCATGGTGATATGACTAGAACTGGGTCACTCTGTTCAATGCAGGACTCCTCTAGCAGATCTTCTTTGCTTAGGGTCTTCCCCTTGGCCTGGTTGAGGCTTTTTTTTAATGCTGCATGGCTCTTCGTAGTCCTTCCTCCTTTCTTCCTCCTGTTCTTTCACAAGTGTCAGTCCTGATGAAAGCCATCCTGTCTTCCCACTGTTTTCTCTCCCCTTCATCATTCACAAGAGTTTCCCCAATAATAATCTTGCATTTCTAATTTCATCTCAGTGTCTGGTTCCCAGAGGACTTGAACTGAAGAAAACAAATTAGTATAATCTTTTTGGAAGTCAATATAGTAATACTCTCTGACTTGTATTTTACTTTTATAAATTTATACTAAGAAAAAAGCAGATATATTTATAAAGTTTTATGTAGGATTATTTGACACATTTATAATTGAAAAAAGTGAAAATTAATGATAAATGATTGGGTATTTTATTATAGTCCATAAAACACTACACATGGTCTATCAAGTTTAAAGATATGGGAAGTTCACTGCTGCTTGTTTGGTTGGTTAAAAAACAAAACAAATAAAGTTATGGCAAATTACTATTACACTGTTAAATGAAAAAAGATTATAAGTGGTACATACAATATGAATTCAATCTTAGTAAATATGTATGTAGACAAAAGAACATAGTAAATATGTATGTAGACAAAAGAACAAATTATATACGTGAGGATGTAATTTTAATTTTCTTCTTTGTGCTTTTCCCTGTAATTTATAAACTTTCTGCAAGAAACACATTATTTTTACAGTAAAAATGTGTATTATTTAACTATAAAGGAATTAAAAAACCAACTACAGAAAATATCAAAATATAATCAATTGCTATTCTTTGGGAGACAATATTATAAGTAATATTTTTCTGCTTTACTCTCTTTAAGTTTTAAAATTTTCTAAAATCAAAAAGAATCTTCATTAAAACTAGATTTTACTGATTTATAAAATTATGCAAATCAGTTGAATGAAGAACAGATAACCTCAACAACAAATAATACTGAAACATTGGGCATTCATATTTTAAAATATGAACTTAACCTATACATCATACTTAGTTCACAAATTTAGCTCACAATGGTTCACAAACCCAAATGTAAAATATAAAACTGTAAACTTTTAAATTGTTTTTAAACAGGATTTCACTGTGTTGCCCAGAGTGGAATGCAGTGGCTATTCACAGGTGCAATTCCATTAGTGATCAGCGCGGGAGTTCTGACCTGCTCCATTTACACCCTAGGCTGTTTCACCCCTCCTTAAGCAACCTGGTGGTCCCCAGGTCCCGGGAGGTCACCATATTGATGCCAAACTTAGTACAGACACCTGATAGGCATAATTAACTGCAGCCCAGAAATGGGCTCAGGCAATCTTTCTGCCTCAGCCTCCTGGGTAGCTGGAACTATAGGCCAGCACCACTGCACCTGGAAAAACTATAAAACTTCTAAAAGAAAACATAAGAGAAAGTCTTTGTAGCCTTAGATTAGACAAACAGATCTTAAATAAGACACCAGAAGCACAATTCATAATAGACAAAAATTGGTAAATTTTAGTTTACCAAAATTTTTAAAAATTTGCTCTGTGAAAAACACTGTTAAGAAAATGAAAATACAAACCTCAAACTGGGAAAAAATATTAAATTATATATCTGACAAAGGACTGATATCCAGAATATATAAAGAACTCTCAAAAATCAATAGTAAGAAAACAAACCAACCAATGAATAATAAGCCAAAGACTTAAACAGACACTTCACTAAGGAAGGTGTATGAATGGCAAATAGCACATAAGCAGATTCTTCACATCTTGAGTCATTAGGGGAATGCACATTAAAAACAAGAGATACTTCTCTACACTTTTAAAATGGGCAAAGCAAACAAAAGCTAACAATATGTAGTACTGAAGATGTCATCAAAACTGGAAACAACTGACAGTGAATGGATAAACAAACTGGGGCACATCTGCACAACAGAATGCTACAGAACGAATAAAAAGGAATGTGCATTCAACAATGTGGATGCATCTCAAGTAGAATCAAGTGGAATCTCAAATGAATTAGGCTAGTGAAAGAAGCTAGACTCAAAGGCTACACGTTGCCTGTAATTCCAGCACTTTGGGAGGCCAACAAAGGTGGGTGGATCACTTGAGGTCAGGAGTTTAAGACCAGCCTGGCCAACATGGCGAAACCTCGTTTCTGCTAAGAAGGCAAAGATTAGCTGGGCATGGTACGGGTGCCTGTAATTCCGGCTACTCGGGAGGCTGAGATAGGAGAATCTCTTGAACCCAGGAGGTAGAGGTTGCAGTGAGCTGAGATCGTGCCATTACACTCCAGCCTGGGTGACAGAGCAGGAGTCTGTCTCAAAACAAACAAACAAACAAACAAATAAACAAACAAACAACAACACCCAGCTACATGCTATATGATTTAGCTTAGATGGTATTTTGACAAAGACAAAACAAAGGCAAAACAAAGACAAAATAGTAGGAACAAAAAACAGATCAGAGTTTGCCAGGGGCTATGCAAAGGGGAAGGGATTGACTGTGAAGGGGCAAGATGAGAGAGTGTTTTGCGGGTGATGAAACTCTTCTGTATCTTGATGTTGGTAGTGATAATACAACTCTACACATTTGTCGAAACTCATAGAAATGTACAACAAAAAATGAATTTTATTGTGTGTAGATTAAGCCAATTTTAGAAGATTTAAAAAACTAGGGAGACAGAAAAAAGTTAAAAATTAAGTTTTATAAAAACATTCATATCTTTGATAATAATATTAATTAAAATTAGCTATGTATATGGTTTCAGCTAAGTAGGTAAAATAATGCATATTTATTAGGTTTATCAACTTTAAAATTCATAAATTCATAAGAAAACAGGTTAAAGAAGAGGTTAAAAAAAAGAGCTTTCTATTTACTTGGTTGAAACATTAGTTCTGTCTAGGGTTATGAGTTCTCTCCTCTTTCTTTCCTGTCTTTCCATTCTTCCCAGTGTTCCCATGTGGCTGCCTGCAGATTTTTAGCACTGAGTGAAGTTTGTCATGTGGATCTTCAAGTATCAGGCTTTGAATAGCATAATGGAATGCTTTTAGCAGCATAGCAGAGCAGGCAAAGATATTCTTCATATGACAGACTCTTTCCTGGATCATCAGTGAAAGTCAAGAGTCTTACACTAAAATCATGTATCTGTGAAGGAATTTCTAACATAATCTAAAGCAAAATGGTCCATGATGTAGCTTTCTGGGGCTCTGTCTTGATCCAGGAACAGAACTTAGGGAAACTCATATTCCTAGGCTCTTTCTCTCGAATATCATGATTTTAGCCAAGCTTCTGGGGAGAGGTAAAGCTTGGAGAGCCCAAAATGAACATCCCTAGCAGGTACAGTAAAAACTCTCCTACCCAGTTTACCAAGACTGGTAATCGGGTGGTAAAAAAGTCAACTCTAACTATGTATCTTAAACTTATTTTAGATTGAGACACATAAGTGTACATTGACCTACCAGTCTTCTGGTGACAGCCTAAAGCAAGCTTGTAACCCGTGGCCCAAGGGCTACATGTGGCCCAGGATGGCTTTGAATGTGGCCCAACACAAATTTGTAAACTTTCTTAAAACATTATGAGATTTATTTTTGCGATTTTTATTTTGAGCTCATCAGCTATCATTAGTGTTAGTATTTTGTGTGTGGCCCAAGACAATTCTTCTTCCAACATAGACCAGGGAAGCCAAAATATTGGACACCCCTGGACTAAGGTCTTCTTTTTAAGTATGAATCCATTGATTGGAGTTCTTCATCTGGCAAGAACCATATTCATTATACATTATCTCCACTTGATCTTAGCCAAAAGGCTGAGAAGTGACACATAAAACATCATCTCCAATTTCCAGTTTCAATTTCTTTAAAGTCTAGAAGAAACTTTAAGATACTTGTGATGCACACCCAGTGCAGAATCCTTCTAGAATGTTATGATTATTTGTTACAGTCTTTTATAGTTATCTTGGCCACACCAAATTTGATAGCATTTTTTTTCTTACTAGTTCATCAAATTAATTTTTATGTTAACAGCTCTTTTTGCCCTCCTATTTCATCAAATCACCTAATCAAAATACGGCAAAAACAGATTTGGAAACCAGCATAGCTGACTCTTGATAAGCATACAATTCAACGGGTGGGTCAGAAGTCCATATCTGGTACTAGAAGTAGCTTGACAACCAGGGCATTAGTCAATAGGTTTCACAGAGGGAATAGAAAGTTTCCCTTAATCCAGTGAGTTAGGTAAGTGAAGGTCAGTTAAAAGAATACCTATAGCACCTGAAATGTAGGTATTCTATGTTATTGATATATTTTGTTTTGAAAGTAGTCTGTGACTTGCACTGAATTGCAAGGATACATGTAAATAAGATGAAGATTTTCATCCTATAAGAACAACTACTACTGTTAATAAAGGTATTTGGATTTTTTATTGTGAATGTGTGTGGCAATAAACACCATAAGGAACATAATCACCCTAGTTAACATAATTTATTTTTCTCCATGCTCCCCGACCTGAGATATCTGATGCTCGCTGGATTTCTCACATAGTCCCTCTCAGAATTTCCTATATGCTCTCCACTTCCTCACTGTACTCACAAGCTCTTGCTCCCAATTGAAGTTTGTCTGCAGAAATCAGAAATATCTTCCCTTTACTGGTACGGCTATGGGCTTCTGTCTTCAAACTCAGCCCTGCCCCAATATCATGAGCTACTTTTTGGCTGTTCCTTGATGTTTAATGAGGATATTACCTACCCAAAGACACTTCTGGACTTCAGTTCTGAAAGCCCTGCTACACAGGGCAAGACCACTGTATTTTGACGTTGAGAGTTACAAATTATCCTTCTCTGCAAAATACAGACTTCAATTGGCACCTGTAGAGTAATTTATTTCCATCACAATTGTACCCCCAAGGGCTTGTCTACATAGACACCCCAGACAGCTAGGTATTTTCAAGACTTTTTGTGTTACCCATTTTGAATCCCAAGACTCTCTTCCAATAAAGTAGATTTTTGCCTTTTTCAAAGCTGATATTAAGCTGCTCCTTTGACAATAACTGGCCAAATATTCCGTTGCTTCTTGAGGTCATAATCTAAAAGATATTGGCAGGACCATTTAATTTCTATAAAGGAGGATGTATGTCTTCCTCTCTGCTATGGAAGGAGAGTGAAAATCTCGTTCAGCTAAAAGCTATGTGAATTTATTCAGGTTTTAAGTTGAAATGAATAGGAATGTGAGAAAGTCTTACTTTGTGCTATTTAAAATTGAAGCTTTCTATGTTGGATAACCTTTCCTGTCATTTAATAATCAACCTTTCTTTTTTTCTTTATAGGCATTTTAAGGGGATCATATATTTTGCTCTTTGATTATGATGGTTAGTTGAAGCGGTGGGGCTGGGAGGGAGCATCTTTCCAGAAGTTATTCCTGCATGGGGTGACAGCAGAGCTAATCCTCTCCTTAGCATTCATTCAAGTTTCAAGTTTCTTGTAGCCATTATGTCAAACAGGGGATGCACTGAGTATATTTAAGCTGAGATCAGGCATCTAGTGTATACACTTGTTCTTTAACAAGAAAAATGTGCACACTTTAATAGATCTGTATATTCAGAGGTCTAGATCAGGATAGGGAATAAGTAGTTGTTTCCATGAAGAGCAGAACTTCTTGGTAGATGGGCCAATAGCCACTGCCTCAATTTCCTCACATCTCACTTTCTCTTCAGCCCTCAAATCCAGACTTCTGTTCCCAGTGCTCCTCTGGCTGCTCATGTCAAGGACACCAAGAACCTCTCTCACAAAATCCACTGGTCCCTCTGTCCTTATCTTATTCGAAATTTCAGCAGCATTGGTAAAACTGTCACACCTTCCATCTGAGACAGTTTTTCTCTTGACATCCAGGGCCCTATCACCCTAAATCCCTGGACCCTACTCAGTTGCCTTTGTTGGATCTTCCTTCTCTTCCTAGGCTTTAAGAGCACCTCAGTGCCCAGCCCCTAGCTCTCCTTTGTTTTCTTTCTACATCATCTCCCTACATGAACTCATCCAGTCCCAAAGTTTTAAATACCACCTCCATGCCAGTGCCTTCCAAATTTAAATTTACAACCGTGACCTTTCTTTTGAGCTCCAGATTTGTCCTAATGGACATTATCTTTTAATGGATATTAATGGATGCTGAAAGGAATCACCAAGTTATTATCTTCAAACACAGCTTTTGGTTTTTTGCTCTCTCATCTGCCAAAGGGCACCTCACCTAGACCTCCCTGTTTCATGGCATAGCACCACCATCAAATCCATTACTCAGACCAGACACTTGTTTCTGATTCTCCCCTTTCCCTCATTCTCATCACTCCCCCTCCAACCTGCAACACTTCTGCAAATTCTGCTGGTCTTACCTCTAAACAGTTGCTTACCTCTAAAATAAGCAACTATTACCCGAGGGACGAATTCCTCTGTTGCCCTGTACAGTCTTTTCTTACACATTTTAAAAACATAAATCTCATCCTCCAGTGGCTTTTCACTGCATTTTAAATCAAATCCACTCTTTCTTGTGACCTAGCGAGGCCCTGCCAGGCTGGTTGCTAACTCCTTCCTGACCTTGTCTTGTCCTGCGTTCCTGCCTCTCACCACACTCCAGTCTGTCAGGTTCTGGAACTAGCCAAGTTTGTTCCTGCCTCAGGGTCTTCGCATTCACTCCTCCTTCTGCCTGGCATGCTCTGCCCCAGATCTTCGCATGACTGGCTCCTTTACCATTCAGATCTCACCTCAAATGTCATCTTCCCAAAAAGGACTTTCCTGGGTACCTGAATCAGCTGCTCTTTTCCTCCACCCACAGATGCAGCACACTTGTTCTCATATTATCCTTTTTCTATTACTGTCCTTAGCCACATCCCACTTTTGTAATAATCTTGTTTATTGATTTGCTTTCTTATTTATCATATATGCCCTCTGGCAGATATAAATTTCACAAGTGTAAGTCATGTCTGCTTTATTTCCTGGGGTATCCCCAGTGCCTGGTACATAGTAGGTGCTCAATACACCTTTCTTGAATGAATAATTGTAGAATAAATAGTTGTAGCTTAGAAATAGACATGAGGTGGGGAGGGAGAAGGTTGGCATAACGTTTAAACTTCTAACAGAGTTTTACTTCACTGTGTCAAAATACAAAGAGGCATAAATCTTTGAATGTATGTGAAATTGTTGTTAAAATCTGGGTCTCTTGCACATACTTTATTTATGGAAGAAAAATATGAGGTGATGATCTTTATGTTTAATTCCTCATCCTGCCACTTTCTAGGTCAGGGGTTCTCAACCTTTTTTGTCCATTGGGATCACCTCAGGGGCAGAACTTGGGTCCCATCCCCCAGGTGATCCCCATTGATGTGGGTGGTGGCCTGAGCATTAGGAGTTTTAAAGCTTTACAGGTGATTTTAATATGCAGCCAAACTTAAGAACTCCTGTTCTAGAAGATATTTATGGAACTCATGAAATATGCTTTCCAAAGCTCATGGAGTCTGGGAAATAGAGCCATTTACCTGAAAATCTAGTATTAGAGTCTCCAAAGCTTCTTATTCATTAATATAGACAGGGTTGACAGGGCCTAACTCATTCTGGCTGAGTTTGAGTATCACCAACCACATCAGTCTCTCTCAGATCTAGATGTTTCAGGAGCAATGAGAAGAGAATTTCTGAATGCAGGTGGAGGATGAAGGTCCATTCAAGAGGAAAGAAATGAAGGGACTATCTAAGTGGTGCAATTGAGAAACTGGTATGGTCATCACCTGGGCTATAGCAAGAGGGAAGAGTTCTCAGGGATGGCATCCAGAAGCTGTTTGGCAGAAAGGCACATGGACTGGTAACAACAGCCTAGTGTGAGCAATGCCCTGGAAAATGAAGGCACAAGAGTGGCAGTCCAGATTCCAATCAGTATGTGTATATTGGTGAGGCTGTGAGGTAAGTGGGCCAGAGACACAGAGCTGCAAACAATACTGAAGGGGCAGTGTGGTAACACTAGAGATTCAGGTTGCAGCATGGGCTGACTCAGCAGTGAATGTGGGACAGGCCCTCCGTTACCCAAATACACTAGAGAAGAATGGCCTGAAAAGGCGGTTGGGGGTATGTGGGGGCAACAGACTTCACAAATAATATGAGAGGAGGGCTCAAGTCATTTTACTGGGGTACTAAATGTAAGGGTAGCTTCTGAGAACTGAAGAATTTAGAAAAACTTTTGTTTCATTATTTATAGAAGTTTTTAGCAGCTGATGCACTTACTTTCACTGGGAAGTAGAAAACTAGACATCATTCTTTTTACTTATTGTTTTTACATGGAAATGGCTTTCCAAATACCTAAAAAAGCAAACATAGGTGCTCGTACCTTCAACTTTCCGAAACAAATGGTTATTATTTTGACACTTGAAATGGTATTTACACAATTTCTTCTAAGAATAAATGCTCTTTCTAAAGCCCATTCTGCCTCTCTACGCTTTGCAGATTAAGCCTCATTGTTCTACGGGACTCTTCTGCTTGGGTTTATGAAAACAGACACTGGACTGATACAACCCAGGTTTGGCTCCAGGAAAAAAAAAAAAAGGATATTACAACAAATTGTGGTGGTGCTTACACTATTTAGAAAAAGATTTAAACAATGATAACATCAAGTCATTGTTTAGCTCTTCCCATATACAGCTCCAGTTCAGTTTTTATCATCCAAATTAGTCCAACTTTAAGTATAAGTCTGTCTTTGGTGAGCTCCTTCTTTTTCATTTTCTGAAAGACAGTAAGCATGCCAAAAAGGCTTATGAAACGAAATCTTTCAAGACCTAAGATTCTGTCTAAAAATAGCACTTCCCGATAAGCAATGAACAATTTTTATTCTTTACTTGTGCTTGTATGCACATAGCAAAAGAGAGAGAAGGGGGAGAAAAACCCTAGCAGGTAGGAAACTAAAGGATAGAGCAGAAGGGGAATTTCCAAGATGATGAAAAATTTTACCAATGTTTAAACATATTAGTACATAGGCTACTCCAATATTATTAATAAGTGAGTTCTCTAGATTACTTACATACCCTATGTTGTTTGAAAAATTAAATTATCTCTAATTCTTGCATAGCAACATACACAACATCAAAATCACGTGAGAACAAGCCTACCATACATACACACAAACAAGTTTTTTTTCAGGATCTATGAATTTTTATCCTCATTTTCTCAGAAGCAGATGCTGGAAACCTCAGTGCCTAGGACACAGAAAAGTGCATAATAAATGTAGGCTGAACAAATGAATGAATGAATAAATGAATAAGGAGCAAGTTTCCACACTGTGCCCTAGAATGGCTGTGACCTTATTGCATGGGGTGACTTCTTCACAGACTGGAGCTGGATTAGAAAATGAACGAGCGTAATCCCACAGACTTCCTAATTTGGAAGATGTTGAATAACAAACTCCCCAGGTTCAAGTTCTGTATTTCTTTTTCTCAGTGTGCAAATTGATTGTGTCTCCAATGACTTTGTTATCTACCACAGATTTTTAAAATTAAGAGTGAATAAAGTATTCTTTTTAAAATAGCTTGTAATTCTCCTTGGAAGCCTCTCTTACAAGATTTTCTAATACTGCAGAAAAATAGAAGGATGTGGACATATAGTTTTGAACTACTGTTCTGCAGGAGACATTGTGTTAGTTGTCTTACATTCAATCCTTCTTCCTATTGAGGGACTCCCCATTATTGATGGTATTGAGGGTATACAATGTCCACTGTAGAAGCTTCCTTCCATGGAGACAGTCTTTCCTCTCCTACTCTCTGCAACCAGGATGCTGCACATGACCAGTTGGGTGTTTGTACCAGAGCTTTGAAGCTAGAGTGTTTGACCCAAGAGGAAGGGATAGTTAGGATTCATTTAGGGCAGCAGCATCCATCAGTGGTGTTGGCTAGGGCAACATCCTGGCCAGCTTGTCTCAGCTATGTAGCCTGCGCATTCTCCTAGGTTCGTGTCCATTTTCCAATCCCTTTTCTCTCATTTCCCCATGTGATTGCAATGATTCCCTTTGCATTGTTTGGAACAATGATTCCAATAAATTATTCTACCTAATAAATATATCTAAAGCCACCTGCTCTTGCTTGCAAAAAAACAAAAACAAACAAAAAAACTCTATTGACACATCTCCTCAATTACTGATTAATAACAGAGCTAAGTCTATTCTTGGCAGTTATAAGTAAAATGAAAGGAAAAGCAAAAATTATAAATAACCTAATAAATTTGAACCACATTTAGACACGATTTGTACTTCCAGTCATGGCACAGTGGAAAGTATAGTGGCCTTTGAATCAGGGGGATGTAAGTTCAAGCACTGACACTAGCATTTATTGCCTATGTGACCTTGAGCAAGACACTTAATCTTTGTAAGCCTTCATTTCCTCATCTATTACACAAGAATAAAAATATCGCACAGGTATGTTCCAAGGACAATGTGAGATTATTTTTATCATGAAAGCACTTTTAAATCTTGAAGCTATTTTTGTCATTCTAGGCCAATAATATATCTTCTATATAATCTCATTTTGTATGCAATCTACATTCATTACATATTTCCTAGTTTCTTTTTCAGATAAACCTGGGAGATAAAATACTTCTGGCTTCAAATTCTAGTTTTTAAAAGGCCCCCTATATCATTACTTCCAATGTGAGCAATACAGTTAAAGTATGTTGTAAAGATGAGCAGATACTTTTTTTTTTTCTCAATTTGAAAGCTAAGTTTACATCTGACTCGACTATCTCACTCTCCTAAGGACAGGTGCATGCACACAGAACAGTTCAGACCACAGCTCCTGGCCTGGTGATCCTTCAAAGACACCATCTGAACACTTTGGCTTCTACCAAAAATTAATGTGGTTGAAACATATTTTCCTGGTTCATTGATGTCATCTGGCATAGAAATGGTATAGAAGTCCTGAAGTATAGAAGTATAGAACTGGTATAAAAGACCTGCCCATGGAGGTTCTTAAGTAGCCATAAATGGAAGTTTTCTGGCCATGTGATGCAGAAACACAACTAAAGGAAGGCTGTGAAAACTGAAGCAGAGATGCAGAGAATGGAAGATGACATGACACTAGAACAGCAAGGATCCAGAATCTGGTCACTTGCCTTGGTGAAAGAGGAAGGCAGACAGCCCTTCTTGGGGACTATACTTGTTCAAATAGATCCCTTGTCTATGTCTGTGGTTCTCAAACTTGTCTGCATATCAGAAACACCTGGAGGTATTTTAAAAATTCTGGAACCCAGGCCATGCTCCAGACTAAGTAAATCAGAATCTCTGAGGGTGGGACCCAGACACTGGCATTTTTTTTAGGCTCCCCAGGCGATTCCAATGGGCATCACAAGCTTGGTAACCACTGGTTTATATTGTTCTCATAACCTATTTAATTCAGTAAAGCCCGTGATCTGAAATCAACAATATCTTAGAGTTTCTTTTCCCCCATTCCTGTACCCAGTCCTGGTTCTCTTGAATCTTGAGTCTGACAAAAAGTCAAGATACATTCATTATATGAGGTGAGTATACTACATCATTTTGAAAACATTTCTAAAGCCCTAATCACTTTTATAACAGAAAAATACTTGCCTTAAACCCAAAGTCATTTCTAGTGTAATTTCCTTTATCGGCAGCACATCATTTCTCTAAGGCATTCTTTCTGAAATGAAATATTCTATTTTTGGTGTCAGACCTTAGAGGGACTATTTTTAAACACTTGAAATAATTCTTTCTTTTTGGTATTAAAATGGCAAAAAAGTACATTTTTCTAATCAAAATATAACCTCCCAAACTATTTTTATCATTCCATGCCAGATTGTTAAAGCTGTAATCTTAAGTTTTTGTAATTCTCTTTTTCTGGATTACAATAACAGTGTTATCAATGCCGCAAGTATTTTTGGTTAAGGAATACTGGAATATGTTGTGATAATAATAATAGCTGGCCTGTATTAAATACTTTTTATGTGCTCTATGTTTTGCTTTGTGCTTTATCTATATCAAATCATTTAATTCTCATGGCAATCCAGTGAAATTGGTGCCATTACTATCCTCCCTCCCACTTTTTTTTTTTTTTGAGATATACTCTCGCTCTGTCGCCCAGGCTGGAGTGCAATAGTGTGATCTCGGCTCACTGCAACGTCTGCCTCCCGGGTTCAAGCAATTCTCCTGCCACAGCCTCCTGAGTAGCTGGGATTACAGGCTGACATCACCACACCCAGCTAATTCTTGTATTTTTAGTAAAGACGGGGTTTCACCATGTTGGCCAGGTTGGTCTCGAACACCTGACCTCAGGTGATCTGCCCACCTCGGCCTCCCAAAGTGCTGGGATTACAGGCCTGAGCCACCGTACCCAGACTATCCTCCCCTTTTTAGGGGTGGAAACTCAGGCTCACAGGGGATAATTCTCTGAAGTCACATGTTTGTTAAGTAGCTCTTAAGGCATGTGTGAGTGAATGAAAATTTATTGAACAATTGTGTGCTTAAATGTGACCTAATCTTTTTCACTGATGTCTCTTATTTTATCTTCATAATCACCATGGTATACAGCAGGCAAAAAAAAAAATCACAGGATGCTCTAGGGAAGAAAAACAGATCAAGAGCCTTCTCTCCTGGCTCCCTGGTCTCCTGACTTTCTCACTTCTGCTTCCTCTCTCATTATTCTCTCCAATGAAATGAGGGCAGCCCCGCCAGGACCCAGAACAAATACTGCAGGAGAAATGCCTTCTCCATCTTCTCCCTAGATCTTCGGTCTTCAAATCAGGAAGATGAACAAGTCTAAGGTTAGTACATTTTTGTAGGTAACCTAGAGGACGAGCAAAGCAGCCAGTTTTTGCATATATCTTCCTAATAAATATAAAAGCTAAAGCACTACCTATAGAGATATAATTATTTTTGAGATTTTCTACAACTATATTTGACTGATATTCAAGGTTTGACATGTGTGGATAGATTTTTTCTCTTAGTATTTACCACAGAATATTTAGAAAACAGACATGTAAAAAGAACAAAATGAAAGTCATTCATCAGGAAAGGAAAAACTAAAGATTTTGGTGTATATCCTTGCAACCATATACATATCTATATAATTTTTTCATTTGGTTTCAAAAATGAGGTCATAGAGTAAAACTATTTTATAATCTGCTGTTTCACTTAATGTCGTTTTATATGTTTGCACCGTATTCTAGCACCTGGGTATGTGTGATTTATTTAATTAATCCTCTATTGGATATTTAGAACATTCTTTTTTTTTTTTTTTTTTTTTTTTTTTTTTACCTAACATTTTAAAGTAAAATTTCATTCACAGAATATGTCTTTTTATTCCAGATTATTAATCATAAAGACTTTTAGAACATTTTTTTTTTTTTTTTTTTTTTTTTACTGTTATAAGCAATGCTGTAATGTACATACAAATTTTTGTGCCTAAAAGAAACTTAGAAATGATATGAAAACCACAACCAGGAGTGGTCAGGGAATTGACCAAAATTACCCAGCTGAAATCTTGCAGAAACTAAGTGGGGTCTTCTGATGATCAATCCTGGCCTCTTTCCTCCATACCAGTAGTTCTCAATCCCTACTGCAGATTCTCAAATCACCTGCTGAGATTTAAAAATATATCATGTCCTCGCTTCACCCCCAGACATTCTGAATTAATTTATCTGGGGTGAAGCCCAGGTAGCAGTATTTTTAAAAAAACTCCCCTGGGGGCTCTAATGTGCTGCAGGATTAGGAGCCACTGCTCTATACCAGGCAGCTGCTGGAATCAAGACTTCACGGAGAGCTGTCCTGGAACCCTCTCAGCATTAGCTTCTGCAAGTTAAACAGGGAATGGTATAATAGAGTCTCTCAAAACATCCTATAATTATTCTTTCTCGAGCTAACTGGACCCGAGTATGTTACTCTGGTAACTTCTTGGTCCATTTTCGTGGGGTCTTTGGTCTTGAAAGAGAAATTTCAAGTGTGTATTCAGGAGAATACATTGGAGAAGTGCTTCTTCATGTAACTGCTCAGGTTTTAAGAGAGCTTTGAGTGTCTGCTTTACAGGTGGTACAGGGGAAGGGCTGGAGAGCAAATGAGGAGCTGCAGCTTTAGTATCTCAGGCTTTTCCCATTTGTACTCACAGCCACAGAGCCCGTTAGCATTACTCGCACACAGATCTCCATGGCTCTGAGCCCCTCCTGCTTGGCTACAGCCAGCCTCTTTAGGCATCTCCAGGAATTCCAGGGTTGAATTTCTGTAAAATACTGGTAGGTGTCTAAATGGTTCCATTAGTTGCTCACTGTCGTGGTAAGCTGGCCTGAGCATCTGCAGCCTCAGGCCCTAACTGTCCTACAGAGGTATCAATCAGACCAGAACTTGTCCATCACTACCATTCATTGTGCCTTTTTGTTGCAGGGAAGTTGGAAATAGCTTGCAAGCTGAGGCTAGGGAAAATGGTGCTCACCCACCATGTTTTCAGACCAGAGATTGCAAATTAGGAGAAGACTGCCTTCTGTGTTTTCCAGTTATTTAGACAAGTGTCTGGAGGGAAAGTTAATTGGCCCACAAAGCTCTAGGATTTAGTGATTCAGCAGTTCAATTCATACCCACAGGTTCCCACTCCAGGGCCTGAGCTGAGGAGTATGGGGCCATGATATACCATACCCAGAGCACCACTCTGTCAGTGAAACTGGCCCGATTTTCCAACAAGCCACATGCCAATAGAATTGAAGCAAATTTACATTTGTACAATGAAACACACCTGCTGCCTGCTGACCAACTCCTTTTCCTTGCCCCTCCTGTTTTCCTTTCTGGCTGTATAAACCTGTAACTTTAGTGAGGAAGAAGGAATGGATTTGAGATCTGGCTCTCGTGTCTCTGGCTGATGTCACCCACAATATAATAAAGCCTTCTTCCCATGTCAATACTCATCGTCTCAGTGATTGGCTTTTTGTGCAGTGAGCAACAGGACCCAGCCTGGACCCCTGGTGTTCAGTAACATTAGAAACTACAGCAAAGTGCTAGATTCCCTTCTCCCTTATGGTGGATTTGCTCCTGGGGGCTTCCTACTGCCCTTCCTGTGATCTGCATGCTTCAGGTCTGTATAATACATCAGAACACCAATTGAAGATAAATGATGAAATAAAAATGGAGGAGACGGGTGTCCATTTACAAGTGATAGAAGAAGCTGCTTGATCCTAGCTCTGGTTACTCAGAAATTCCTTCACAATAAATAACAGGATGGCTGGAGAGGGGCACCTGTGGGGTAGTGGGCAAGATCGTGGGCTAGAGGTCAGGAGATCTGGCTGCTCATTCCAACTCAGTAGCTCACATGCTGTGTGACTGAGGCAAGTCACCTCACCTCTCAGGGCTTCGGTTTCCTCATATGTAAAACAGGGATAAATAATTCCCAGCATATAGAGGTGCAGAAAGGATTAAATGTCATAATTTTGGTGGAAGCATGTTACATCTTGTAAATCACTAGAATATCTACAGTCAGAGTGGGGTCCACCCATTCAGTAAAGGGTAAGTGTGCCTCTTACCCTCGGGAGCCTCTCAGGCTTCAAGATATCAAGGAGTAGGATACAGCACTCCTTTAGCTCTAAAGTTGAAGTCTAAAACAACAACATCATCAACAACAACAACAAAAGCCCTGTAAGGGACTTCACAAGACACCTAGGAAGGAATACAGTCCCAATAGCTGTTCTTTCTGTTACTCCCTGGCTTAGATTGCTGAGCTAGGGTGGAGATGCTCCCACATCAAGAACACCTCCCTTATCGCTTGCTCTGTTCCCATCTCTACCTCCATTACCAGTATTTGAATATGCCAATCTGCTTGGGGGCATCTCTTTTATCCCTGGAGGAGGGTGGAAGTTGAAATGGGTGGGAAATAGACCTAGAAAAAGGCAGAGGATGATGGCGGGTTGAGTGGTACATTTACCACTTTGATGGCGAGTTGAGTGGTATGTTTACCACCTGGACCCTAGAATAAACTCAAACCTTGATGAGATGGAGTGAGGTAGACGTGACAAGAAACACATGAACAGTTTATGAGTGGCACTTTCTCAAGCCCCAGGCCACTGAGTATGGCATAGAATTGGTGGAGAGGCCAACTCACATTTCAGTATATAACCCACTCACTCTGGGGACTGCAAGCTTTCAGAGCACCTCAAGACAACCCCCTTACCTGGATTTTTCAGAGTGATGGCAAGGAAGTTGTGCTAAGGGGCCTCGTGGGCAGTGGGCATGGACAAGGGACAGCTGAAGCAGGAGAGGGAGAGGAGGGTTGAAGTTGCTGTGTGATGCCTGTGGTTGCAAACTGATTGGTGGGCTCATGTGCACTATCTCTTTGGGGACTAATAAAATAATATAAAATTTTTAAAGAACATGAAAGTTTTGGAGTTACGGATTCAATTGTCCTCAAAAGCCCCAGAAAAATGCAATTGCATTAGCAATATAATAGTGATGTTTAAAATGCTGACGTTGAATCTAATTAGAATAAATTATTGAGGAAAAAATTAAATTTTAGAAATCCCAGATCTCAGAGTTTTAATGAACTTCTGTGTTAGTCATATGATCCAGTTTCCCTTCAAATGTACAAATTTCTTCCCTAGACATCACTCCGCAGGTAATACCTATGTTTCTCGATGCCTAATCTCCTTCACTTCAGTTCCCTTTCACTTGGCTACTTTATTGGAGGAGGGAGAGGAAAGGGCAGGAGAAAAATGGATGGGCTACATTAAATCTTGAGTCTTAGAATAGGGACAAATTAAGTTTTGAAAAGGAAATGTTTGATGTAGGTTCCACACCTGTAAGCAAAAAAAGCTGATCATAGAATGAACACTGTGCTGGGAATTCAGAAATAGTTGTCTAGAAATGGCCATAACTCTTGTGTAGATTGACATCTGTCAATATTTCACATACAGTGTTCTCTTGCAGTTAAATCCTACCAGCTACTAAATCATATAAATAACAAGAAAGTAGGTTAAGAAGTTTTTTTCCCTTTAGGGTCTCATTTAGGTAAAGTTAAATATGTATGCCCAATATTTAGCATGCATGCAGACCTCAGACTCTGTTATATACCTGACAGGTTGTCTTGATCTTAATTATAATAAGATTGATGGTTCCTGTGTGATGCAAGAGAGTAATATGTGAGCCATATGATAATTTGCATTTGTCTTCTCGGCAAAAGAGAGGGTCTTTAAAGCAATTTGACTTCAGAACAAATTAACAAATATGATAATTTCTTTATGTTCAATTCCAGAAAGGTTTAACATGTTCCTAAGGCTAATTTAAAAGATTTGGTCTTCATTAATAATTCAAAGCCAAAATGTATTTCCTTTTATCTCAATATTTGGCGTATTCTTTTTATTTTAATTATGTAACAGGTATTGACAAGTTTTAACACTCAATAATGTGACATTCTGAAAGCAGCAAAGAAAGAAGGTGATAAAGGTCACAGTTACTAATATAAACTCAAAGTGATAAAACACTCAGGCATTTCTTTAATTGTTCACATCCAACAATCCACAAATATTCTGAACAAACAAGCAGGTGATAATTAACAGAGGTAGACACTAATGGCTGAGAGCCACTTTTAGTCAGCAGACTTTTTCTATGGGCCAACATATAAAAATTGTGATATTTCACACGTAAACTTGAATTCATCAATTCTCTTAAGAAAAAGTCACACACACAAAATGGCACATTTGGCCAATATTTCCCCATGGGACTCAGCAAACAGTGAAGCCTGGTGGCAGCTGCCTGCTTCAGATCCAGGGGCACGTGCTCACCCCAACAGCACTGCCCCACTGTGTCCACTTTTTCGCTTCACCTACCCAGGGCCCTGCTGGACCTGGGTTTGGAGACCTTGAATTGCACACTCCCTCCAATCACCAACTCTGCAACTGGAGAGTCCCTTTTATTTGCCTTCAACTCCATTCCTTTATCTCCTGGCAGTACCCACTCCTTAGTCAGCAT
Source organism: Mandrillus leucophaeus (assembly GCF_000951045.1). Lineage (NCBI taxonomy): Eukaryota > Metazoa > Chordata > Mammalia > Primates > Cercopithecidae > Mandrillus > Mandrillus leucophaeus. The sequence continues at coordinate 203,901 of NW_012101674.1, read as the reverse complement.
AGTTCCCAAAGAACTGGTTCGGCCCTCCTTCCCCATTTTCTCTTTTCTTTTCCAGCTGAATCATTCTCCTTCCCTGCCTCTTTCCCCCTCACATCCCACAGAATTTCCTTCTCAGAAGATGGAGAATGCCTTTATAATGCTGACACGTGAAGCAAGACTTTCCTGGAATGAACTGTGTGATCACATATATCTTTTGGAAAGATTACACCTAAATAGATATCTGAACTCGCTTCACATTTTCATTAGATCTACAATGGCGCTGTGTAATAACCTAATACTAAAATTTAGACAAGAATTGAAACCACTCTGAGCCTGAACAGATTTGGTAGCTTAAAACATATTTCATCCTCAGAAAACAAAAGATTGAATCTATGAATATAGAAACAGTTGATATGGCTTGTTTTATGGAAGGAACATTTGCCAAGTGATTTTGCATTATGGTGCATGCTGTGGCCTAAAATAATCCTCATTATTCAATGATGGTACAGTACTCAAACAGATGCAACCATTTGAGCTCAAACTTCAGATAGTAAGAAAATGTGACTTATGGTGGAAAGACATGCATGGGAGTCACCGAGTTTGGAAGAGACAGCAATCTCCTTCAAATCGTGTTCTTCCCTACGTAGAGAGTCTTCAGTGAGGGCTGAATCATGTGCTCGTTCCTGACTGTGCGCTGACTGGCAGGGGTCATCTCTCTGTGCACACAGGTAAGGCTTCTCAAATGTCCACAGGTGACTACCCCACAGCTACACTCTTTCAAAATGATGACAACTGGGGCCTTTGGCCATCTACTGTGGTCCAGGAAAACGACCCAGCTGGGGAGAGACCTTCCATTCAGCCTTCAGTAGGGTGAGTATTTCTCTCTTCCAGGCAGAGGACAACTGTATTCATTGGAACTGGACATTACCAAATTATGGTCACAAAAAGATTCTGACCATTTCTATTGGCCTCACCTAGCTCACTTGAGGACAGAGAATCTGTTGTAGTCCTCACAGGGAAGGTCTTTCTACACTGGCCACTATTTTTGAGCAGGACCCAGATAAGTATTATTACAACACCAAATAGATTTTTGTAAAAGTTAATAAAGTGCTTGTAAGAACAGGAACAAGAGTCTGAAGGTGATTGGTCTTTGACTTGCTTTCCAGTTACTTTTTACTCTGTGGAAATGTATCCATTTCCTCCCACCCACATTTTGTTACAGCAGGATAGGACAGAATGGAGTAGAATCATTTATTAGAAAAAAAATTACACAAACCCAAAATGTCTCTGATGCACGATTCAAGAAACATGAAGTGCTTATTATATATCAGGGACCATTTTAGCAATAAATTTGTATTGCTACCTAAATTTTTCCTACCTCAGCAATATTTTGGTGAGGATAAGGGAAAATGATTTATTCTTTAATTCTAAGATAAATAGGACTGTTCATGGTAATGAAAAAATAGGAATATGATATAAAAGATGAAAACTCAGAAAATGTCTGTTTACTGACAATATGTAAAAGAGACAAAAGGCCAGGTGTAGTGGCTCACGCCTGTAATCCCAGCACTTTGGGAGGCCGAGGTGGGCAGATCACCCAAGGACAGGAATTTGAGACCAGCCTGGCCAACATGGTGGAACCCCATCTCTACTAAGAATACAAAAATTAGCCGAGCGTGGTGGCTCATGCCTGTAGTCCCAGCTACTCGGGAGGCTGAGGCAGGAGAATCCTTGAACCCGGGAGACAGAGGTTGCAGTGAGCCAAGGCCGTGGCGCTGCACTCCAGATTGGGTGAGAGAGCAAGACTCTGTCTCAAAAAATAAATAAAAAAGAATTTTAAAAACCCCATCAAGTTCCCAGATTTCCTCAGCTTAGTGAGTGGATGGCAAGACTGGAAATAAGAATTCCATGCCAAAATGGAACACTTCAAAATGAGACCCACTAAGGGAATAAAAGAGTCTAAAACTCAGAGCCTGAAGCCCCAACAATCAGTCATTTTGGCTGGAAACTAGAAATCTCATGAGGGAGGCAATTTAGGTAATTACCGTGATGATTTTAACGCCATTTGTGGGAGAACAGGAGCTCTTGTGGATTTATTGACAAGGGATTTCAGTATTTTAAGAAATAGTGTTTTTGAGATTGGTCTGATAATCTCTTCCGGATCTCATTTCCTATGATTTCTTCCCATCTTTTCTCCCAGCCTCAGTGTTACTTTCTTAGGAGTGTCCCTGTCACTCCAGGGGGAGGCTGTCTCTCCTTCAAACCCTTCCAGCACTTCCTACCATTCCCCACCCTCACCCCCCGTGCTCATTGATGTCCTGGAGTGGAGCTGGTGGCCAATGCCATTGTTGTGATGGGGAGTCCTGCCCCTGCTAACATGTCCTCCCCTGGGGAAAAGTAGGTCAATTCTTGAAACACCCAGAATTCAGCCCACCCAGACCTGGGTCAGAGTCTGATCCCATAGGGTCATGTCTAGGACTTGCATAGTCAAACAACCAGGAAAGAAGGTGCCCCCAAATGAAGCAATGTGAGTAAATGTGGTATAGGAAAAGAAAGACTGAAAAATTAGGGGTCCAGAGAAAAGTGCTGAGACCTCAAGAATGCAGAGCCAAGATCCATTTACATTCCAGCGGCGGCTTCAGTAAGGCCATAGTTTTGTTATTTTTTTCCTTCCTGCCTGTTTTCCTCCTCTTAGTAGCTGAGGAAATCTTAAAAACCCTCAAATTGGCTGTGTGCTGGCTGAAGAGATCCTTGTTCTGAAGTGTGTCCGGGGGAAGAGAGGCTCTAAGTGGAAATAATAGTTTGTGGCAGTAGAAAAGAAGGAAAGCAATCCTGTGGCCAGTCCAAGAAAGAAGGGTCTGTCAGGAAACAGCACGATATGGTGGCAAGAATAAAGATTCTGGCACCAGAGAGACCAGTGTTCAAACTCCAGCTCCACCAAACATCTTGACCAAATATCTCAACTTTTCAGAACCCCAGTTCACTATAAAATGGAGATTTTAAAAATACCTAACATTTTGAGTTCTCTAGAAAGTTTCCAAGTGAGCTTCACCTAAAATCCAGAGACAGCTCTGGAATCTATTTGCTCTGGACAGGACCAACATCTTGGAACCATAGGGAAAAGGCAAAAGAATCATGAGGATCTCAGTCCTGACATTCTTGAGTTGGTGAAATAATCTCAGCTCCCACCCAAATACACAGCTGGCTCTATGATGAGGCCAATCTGTGAACAGGTTGGTCTCTGTTATTTGCAAGTAAATGTCCTTCCCAGTCAACATACCAGCTTTTAAAAACAGTATCCTCCTGGGTTGTAGGTAAACGTTATTTCAGATGAATCATATTCATTTCATCATGAATATGATTTAATCATGAATTATATGTGCAAAGGGAACAGCACATAGTAGGATCTTAGCACATTTAAACTCCTAGTTCTGTTTCCCCATGGTTCAAAACAGACAATTAGTGTCTCCTGAGGCTTACCTATGGCAGAGGCCTATGACTGTATAACTAAAAGAGAGAGTACATTGCTATTTGCTCTTCAAAGTTCAGCCCAAGTGACATCATTCCCTTTATGAAGTTGTTTTCCCTGGCTACAGCCAGTCAGGCAGAGCTGATTACTCTTCCTCTACTGTATCCTCTGCCTACTTCTATTGCAGAGTTGATTCCATTGTTCTGCAATGATTTGTTTAATGTCTATCTCTATACAGAGGCTGGGTGATAAGCTCCTCAGGGGCAAGGGCCATGTTGATTCATCTTTATGCTTCTGGAGGCTCTCACAATGTCTGGCCCATAATACGTGTTCAGTGTTTAATGAAAGGAACAAATGAACTAAGAGGAAAATGAGCAGGAAGGAGAGGTTAATTCTGATGGATCTACCTTTACTTCTTTCTCCCACTCCAGCATCCCTTTTCCTCACTCCTCACATCCAAGCTCCATACTCTTCCGGTCTCCCCAGTCTTGCTAGAGATCCTGCCCTAGGCCTCAGGAAGCATGACTTTGGCTTATAGATTAGGAAATTTGTGTTCTCAGCAGACAGCTGGTATGTAGAGAGATGTATGCAAATCAGATCATGAAACTTGCAGTCAGGGAAATTACATGACACCACCCTGGCTGCTGGGACATTCAGGAAGTTGCTGTGTGAGGCTTCTGAGAAACTCTTTTAAGAAGGGCCACATTTAATCGGCTTATGTCTGTGCTCTCTGCCCTTTCTACTTGCCTGGAACATGGATACAATTTCTGAGGCTGCAACATCAATCTTGGGACCTTGAGGAAAAGCCCCAGAGAACTACAGAAATCTCAGTCATGATGTTCTTCAATCATGAACCAATGTTGGCGATCCCTACTCCTTTAGGTATTTAATTATGTGAGAAAAAGCCACCTTTATATGTTTAAGTCACTGATGTCTGGCCTATGTTACTGGCAGCTGAAGATAATTCCAAACTGATAATGCAGTCTTCAAGGACATTTACCTTGCTGTTGGCTGCTGCCTCAAATGCTTTTCTCTACAATTATCGTAGGACTGGTCCCTTCTCAATGTCAGATATTCAGTTCGAATGTTACCTTCTCAGAGGCGCCTTTTTGACCACCTATCAGAAGATAACTACCCACACTGCATATATCATTCCTTAACAATATCATCTTGTTTTCTTTTCCTCACTGCATGTATCACTATCTGAAATGCTCTCTTTTGTTTGTTTCTTCTCAATCACCAGCCCCACCCCCGCCGCCACCACCACACACACCATAAATACAAGGACTTTATTTTGTTCAAAGCTGTTGTATCTACCGCACCTAGAAAAGCACTATGAATAGGTTCCCTGAAAGAAAGATGACTGCTGGAGTTGGGCATGAATCTATTTTCCCATAGAAAATACAGTTATATATGATGAAAACGGTTGTAATTTAGGAAATTATGGGTTAAATACTGTTTATGACCTAAGTACTATGTATAACATTGTTTATATGGGATAATGAGTTCCAAGTCCAATTTCCCTTAATGAGCTCATTATGATCTTGACCATAGATCATCTTGTAGTTTATCCCCATCTCCAGAAAACCCTTCCTGCTTCCTTGAGTTTTCTAGCTGCTTCCCACCTTTTATTCATAACAGTTTATCAGATTTTAACTCCTTGATGACATTTTTTTCTTTGATTTATTTACGGAGGTTTAAAAATTTTTTTAAAAGGGTCTCAATCTCATGTAGATTTTTTTAAAAATTGATTTCTTGAGTGTCACTACCTATACTCCTTGCAGGCTCTACCCCATTTCACATCCTGTCTTGTGAAAATTATACTTAAGTCCTTTCAAAGCCAACTCACCTAACTTCCTGCCCTCCCAGTGGTTTCTAAACTTCATATCTTTTCCATGAGTTCACTTAAAAGCCACAAAATCTTTTTTTCAATCCTTTCCGGACCCTTTCCCCTGTTCTGCTTTTCAGTGTGAGGAGCATGGCAGACTATAATGAGAGTGCAGGTAAGACCTTGACATGCAGGGGAGTGAAGTTTTTCTTTTACTGGCTAACGAGTACGGATTTACATATAGAAACTATATATGTAGATGAATGGAATAGGGTCACTCTGTTACACACACTTAAGGAGTAAAAACTAGACCAGTTTGAGGAAGTGGAATGTTTAGAAGTGAAGTGGTAAAACATCCAGGAATATAGGTTGGGTACTGTGACAGAGGTCGTTAGTTGTTTCCCCATACCCATTCTTTCCGTTTTCCTTAGTAATGAAATCCTTTTTATTTAAGGTGGCAATGAAAAAAGACTGTATTCCCCATTCTTGCTTGCAATTAGGTGTGACCATATGGTACCGTTCTGGAAGTTTTGTTTGAAACTGACTAAGGAGTGCTGACCTATCTGGACATGGTGGCCTTTTGCCCTTCCTCTTTCCTTCCTCCTTCTATGCTGGAACATGGATGGATGGCTGAACTTCTGTGCTCATCTTGCCTCATAAAGCAAGGTTGAGGACAGAAACCATAAACAAAGAATGGGCGCAGAACCATCTGGTTTCATGGAGCCACTGTACCAGTTCCCAATTGCCCAACCTAGGACTTTTTTTTTTTTTTTTTTTTTTTTTTCTGGGCAAGAATAAACCCTGGTGTCTTTAGTAATTGCTACTTTGAATTTTCTGTTAAATATAGCCAAGTATAATCTTTTTTGATACAGATGCACACTTGGGAAGCTTTTAAAAATACCCCAATGCCCAGGCAGCGTCCCAGACCAATTAAATCAGAAACTCTAGGGATGGCACTAAAGCATGAGCAAATTTTTAAAGCTTCCCAGGTGATTCCCATGTGCAGTCCAGGTTGAGAATCGCTGTTCTAGGCAGATAGGCCTCATATGTTGCATGTTCAACAATCTCCTGCGAGATGCAGTGGTGCTTGTTAAAAATTTGGATTTCCTATCCTTACTTCCCCAGAGGTTTCGGTTCTTCAGGTCTGAGGACATCCCACCCACGTGATTCTGATACAGGAAATATAGTTTCAAATTTGAAGAAACACTGCTTTAGGCAATAGGAAATCTTTAGAAGTTTTAAAGCAAAGAAGTGACAAGATCAGAGGAGCATTTTAGGAGGAGGATTAGCCTGGATCTTCTGAATAAATTGAAGAGAAGAGGTGAGAGATTGAACTCAAGGGGACCAATTGGGAGGTACTACAACAGCTGATGGCCAGAGGGGATACATTTGTGAACTAAGAGGTGGCCACAGAAATGGGGAAAAAAAAAGAAGGCACACAATAGACACTGAAAAAGATAAAACACTACAGGACTTGGTACCTTATGGGATAAGGGTGGGGGCACTTCAAGATATTCTCAGTAACTGAAGAATACATGAGGGCTTTGGCTTCTTCCGGGTTAGTATATATTTCCCCTTGTGCTCAAACTTAGATTGGTGTAGTTTATCAGTTTTCTATATATCTGTAGCTGCAAATGTTAACTTGACTTTTGTTAACCTGATTGTATCTAGAGTCTTCTATTAGGTTGAAAACATATATTTAGGTCAAGAGTGGTGAGTCACACTTATAATCCTGGCAGTTTGGGAGGCTGAGCTGGGAGTGTTGCTTGAGGCCAGAAGTTCAGGACAAGCTTTGGCAACATAGCAAGACCCCAGTCTCTGTAATAAGTTTTTAAAAAATTAGCTGTGTCTCATGGTGCATGCCTGTAGTCCCAGCTACTCAGGAGGCTGATGCACAAGGATTGCTTGAGCCTGGGAGTTCAAGATCAGCCTAGGCAACAGAGTGAGACCCCATCTCTAAAAATAAATAATAATACTAATTATTATTATTCGCTAAATTAGTTCTATTTAAAGGCTCAGATACTTTATCCTAACCACAATCAATCTCACAAATAAGTTTACTCTGTGTGTGTGTATTATATATGTATATGTGTGTATGTGTGTGTATATATATATGTTTTTGTGTGTGTGTGTATGTACGCATATAGGCAAGTAATTAAATGTTTTTCATAAAGTTTTACCTTTTCTAAAGTCATGTTTTGTAAAGCAAAGGAAATAAACAGGCAGTTTAAATACTGTTCTGGAGCTGTGCTTTCTATAGGTGTCTTTTTGGGATAAGACACAGCTAAACTCTCAGGGCCTAGAATTTTAAACAACAGTTCAAAAAGATGATCTCAATGGTAACTGATTAATTAACTATTCAATATAAAGTGTCCACTAAGCAGAGAGATGTTACGGTAATATTTTATCAAATAACATAAATTAAATATAATTACTCTATGAGTAATTCTAAGATACACAATGCCCGCTGATTTGTCATAATAATGAACACCTACGCCTCAGAAATGGCTCTTAGGTATGCTCTTCGAGTCCTCTGTTATTTAAAAACCAACATATTGGTTTTAGAATTATATAAAAAAATAGTTAAATGTAATAAGATGTAAACGAATGTAATCTCTCAATTCTTACTAAAGTCTGTATCAAGACCCGGCTTCTGTTAAGAATAGATTTTAAAATACCAAGTAAACTTAATGAATAGAGAAGACAACTATATCATCACTGAGCTTACCACTCAGGGTGCAAAGATGAGTGAAACAGTCTTGCTCTCTTGCACTTTAGAGTACACATAATAAAGTGACAGTGAATTTTTCCAAAGTTAGTTTTAGATTTAATTTTCTCTCTAATTGCAACATCTATTAAGAAGACTCTAACAAGGTGAAAGTCATTAAATCTGTTCAAAACATAAAACGGCTAAACTTCAATAGGCAATGGGGGAACACTTGTCTAGATGCCATATCACATTTAGCTGAGTTGCTAATAATAGCCCTCTTCTTTAATCTGGTGTGAGTCAGAACCTTGTCACTTGCTCCGGAGTATGCTTATGGTCCTTAAGCAACAGTATTAGCATCATTGAGGGGCCACCACCTGCTCAATTCTCTCATGCACACCAGGGAAAGTGAATACCCCCTGTGTGGGTGTGGATTGTCAGTTGCTTCATCAGCTCTCCCCAGTATTGCCTCTTGTAGCTGGTTTTGGTTTATCTTTATAATGTGATTAAAAGTTCTAACTGTATTAGAGACTCAGTATCTTTGTGAACAACTCCATTTCTTACAGAAAACATTCTATTCTATGTTCACAAACTCTACCCTTATATGAGTTACGATCTTGCAGATGATTAAATATTGGGTCCTGGGATGGCTTTGCATGAAAGTACAGAGAGAGTATATAGAAAGTCCCAGGCAAAATCCCACCTCTAGTTGGGGCAAAACAACCCAAAGTGTGTATTTAGCTGCAGATAGGTCAAGGAAATTTGTCATGGGTTAAATTATGCTCCCTTTCCCCCAACCAAATTCATATATTGAAGTCCTAACCCCCTAGTACCTCAGAATGTGACCCTTTTTTTTGAAAATAGGGTCATTGCAGGTATAAATAATGAAGCTAGGATGAGGGCATACTGGAGTAGAATTGGCCCCTAATTCAATATGACTGGTGTCCTTGTAAAAAAGGGAAATTTGAACATGGATGCACACACGAGGAAAAGGCCATGTGAAGCTAAAGGCAGAGATACTTCACCAAACCGAATAAAGTGAAAGATGGTCAGCAAACCACCAGAAGCTAGCGGGGAAGCATGGAGCAGATCCTTCCTCATGGCCCTCACAGGGAACCAACCCTGCTGACACCTTGACCTTAGACTTCCAGCCTCCAGAACTGTGAGACAATAAATTTCTTTTATTTAAGCCACTCCGTTTGTGGTACTTTGTCACGGCAGCCTTAGCAAACTAATACTGAATTGTTCTTCCATCATTATCTTTATGGGTAGTATATTCTTTTGGTATAGACAAAACTTGCCTTTCACTATTTGACCAGTGAGAGCTAAACATTTTAAAGCAAAACACCTTTAATAGGAAGAGAAAAGAAAAGACAGAGTGGGTGGCCTGGCATGCCTGCCAACCACAGGTCCCTTTTACTAACGGCAGAGGCTGTCACTGCCCACATAAGGCCTCCTCCACCGTGTGGATCAAAGAAGGCTGAGAACTGCTTCCATGGTCACCAAGCTCTTCTTCCATACTCTGTCACCACACATCATTGCTGCTGGCTCAGCCAGTGTTGAAAGGACTATTGCTAAGCTACAATACTTTATTCTCCCTTATCTCACTCTCTCACCTCCTAACTTCCTAACAAACAGAACAAGGGTAGGAAAAAGAAACCAACTATAAGTGGGACTGAAAAAATCATGGCAAAAAAATTAAACGCAAATCAAAACCAAAACGGCCCACCCCAACCCCCCAAGAAAAGGCAGGAGGAGGAGAAGGAAGAGAAGGAAAGAACATGAGGAAAGAGAAGGAGAAAAGGAGAGAAACATAGGTCTGGTTGGTCAGGAAAATCATTGCTGGAGGGAAAAACCTGAAATAGGAAATTAAGATTCTTCTCGTGAATGTTCTATGTTTGGATCTCAACAAATTATTTCTGGAATTCAGTCATCAAACTTCTTGCATGATATTTATTTTTCCATAGCTCAGTTCTGTAAACAAGGTCCATGTGATTCTCTATGAATTAACATAGAATAATGAGATGAGGAAGCCAGGAGATTCAGAAGTCATTCAATGTAACACTCTCATTTTGGCATGCAGGGAATTTAACAGACTTGTCCAATGTCATACAGCCTATACCAGAACTAGACCAAAAGATTTTGTAAATATTATTTGATATATGAAGAATCTAGGCTGATTTATATAAAAAATTTCTAAACTTAACTACTTTTGAATCTTAGCATCTCCATATAATTGTTATGGTATCCCAGAACAGGCTTTTTGATAGCCATCTGGGAAACTTCAACCTAGAAAATGTCTCAGAATATAATATAAGAAACCAAGGTAAGCAAAGATTTATTCCAGCCAAAGTATTCATTTGGAAAATATATGATGGATTAACACTTTTTATATAAATGTATCTCTACAATCTGAAATTTTAAATGTCTTATTATATTACCACTAACTTGCACTTAATAGCATTTACTATATACTTGCAGTCTCCTAACTACTTGATCCTCACAATGCCACATACTCTGGTCCCATTATTCATTAACTGCATTTTGCTGTTGAGGAAACGGAAGCAGAGAGGGAGAGACAATATCTTTGCCTGACTTCATACTACGTGTGACTAGCAGCACAGCCAGACTGCGCGTCTGGCCCCAAAGTCTATGTACTTAACCATGGTACCAGACTACCACTAACCACTCTGTGAATCAATCTGCATACAAATTCACACATGTCCTTAGCAAGTGGTAAAGCCTTGTCTAATCTGATTTAGAATCAGTGCTCTTTCCCATCACACTCTACTGTCTCTCATATTGTCATACTTAAACTTAAGATCTGGAGTAAATCCTTCTACATTTAGATTCTCTTGAGAACCATTAATCAAAAGCAGCAGTGTGAGAAAGATTCAGTCCAACACAGACACCGCAGAAGTACAGCAGCACAAAGAGAATCCTGACTACCAGCGCCCCAGCCATAGCAGTAACTCCCGAGGTGTGCTGAAGGATGTTGGCTCCTGGGGCCACTTGTCCCTTGTATGCTATGCTCATCTCTCCTCATTCTCAGGTGTGGTTGATGCAGCAGGTACTAGACCAGGGAGCAGGAGATCCAGGTCCCAGTCTTAGAGCAGCCTCTGACTGGCAGTGCCATTGACAGGCTGGACATGTGGTCCCTGCTTCACATACCTAGCTCAGTTAACTCTCTCAAGTACCCCACGAGCGGGCATGACACTAGTTTACAGATGAAGGAATTGTGGCTCAGAGAGTTAAGCATTCCATCAAGGTCATAAAAGATGATACTCAGTCCAAGTCTGCCTGACTTCAAAGTCTTCACGTATTCTTTGTCAAGTTGCCTCAAAAGTCACTTAAATCCTCTGAATCTTAGACTTCTCAAATATAGAGTGCCATGGAGCCCTAGGGATTCTATGAAGTGTCTAGAAGTCACTTTGGGTAGGAAGTCCAAAAGGCAGGACCCGGCCTACTCCTGATATGCACATGGACACACACACACACCCCAAGCAGTGCAGAGTAATGTCACTATGACTGTCTTTATAAATGTGGCTTTCTACATTTAGATTGAAGACAGGATTTGCTGCTAAAAAGTTTGAGGCCCATTCTTGCAAGTGATCTTTAAGGCCCCTCTTAGCTTTAATGTCTGGGAAAGGGTCAGGGTTGTAAAGATATCATAACTTTAGTAAATCAAGACAGTCAGAGGAGACTTTGTATTCACCTGGCTAGGTCTGTCAAGAATGCAGATATCTGATGCCTTTGAAAGAAAAGGCTGTGTCTGAACTCTGCTGATCTAAACACAATTTGAGAAACTGTGTTGATTGTGTTTGTGAAGATGGCCTTCTTATACAGGGCCAGTTAGAAAAAACGTAGTCTGAGTTTTCTTCTGCTGTGAGCTCCACCATTCCTTGAGAGTTTCAGTTGGTCAGGGATGAAAGGTATATAGCATTAGTGGCTTGTTTAATGCTAACTCCTTGTTTTTCCTCTTCTTCTTTATCTTGCCTTATCTTCTTTTTACCCTGTTCACCTTCAATTCTGTCTACCTCCTGTGGCCCCAAAGCCAGCTGGCAGACCAGGAAGTGGGGGTCTGTGTTGGTAGAAAATGAATAAATTCACTTACTCCTTCAAGTCCTGCCTTTCCCGCACTTGTATTCCTACACGGAGCAAAGCATTGGTGCTTAAACAATAGCCATGAGGCAGGTGTCTTGAGGAATGCGTGGGGAGCCAAGTGTTACTTTTCCTCCACCCTATAGCTCATACCCCTTCATTAAAAGCTACATATGTAGAAAATAATAAAGTTGACCAAAAAAACAACAAGTGTTAATGATGGTGATGATGATAATACCTTTCTAAAAAACAATTATTGAGGTATACTTTGTATGCCATAAAATTCACTCGTTATTAGTTACAATTCAATGACTTTCAGTAAATATACAGTATTGTACAACCATCACCATAGTCCAATTCTGGAACATTTCCATCATCCCGAAAAGATTCCTCGAGCACATCTGTAGTCTCTACCTGCTCTCGCCTCCAGTTCTAGGTAACCACTAATCTACTTTCTGTCTCTATAGATTTGCTTTTCCTGGGCATTTCACATGAATGGAATCACATGATATGTGGTATTTTGTGACTGGCTTTTTCAGTTAGCATACTCTTTTTAAGATTCATTTATATTTTATCGTGTATCCTTTATACATAGCACCTTTTTGAATGGCAGCATTATATAGAAGAAAAAGCATGAATATCAGAAGCATGCAAACATGGGGCAGAATCAAAGCTGTGTCACTTCTTAACTGTGTAACTTTGGGCAAGTTCCTCAATCTCTCTAGACCTATTTGTAGAATAAGAATAATAATCCCTCCCTCAGCTGAAAGGGAATAGCTGGGTTGTGATGACAAATAGTGGGCGCTCAAGAAATCCAGTTCTTCTCTCTAAATTTCACCAAAAACCTTTGCTTTTCTCATCCCTGCTTCAAACTTTAAAGTGACTCCTACAGCCTCCCTACCAGCCTTCACATCAAGCTTGAAACAAGAACCCACATAACAAGTGATATCAGAAACGGAATTCCGCCAAAGGGAATCACATCCTTCATTAATGGAGCCCAGATGGTGAGGAACTAAAGGGATTTCCTTCAATTATATTGCTGTCATTTTTTATAACGAACGTCAAATTGCATTTAATTATTATTGTAAGGGGGGAAATGTGTCAAATTCTATCCTAGAACATTTTATGGAGTTGGTTTTCCTTTGGCAAGGCTCTAAGAACCTTATTTTACCATGAATTCTTATAAAACTGTGCCCATTAACATCAACACTCAGATAACATGCAAGCAAGTAGCAAAGAGCTAAAAACACCAGAGTAAATAAAATCCACCTCATGCCAGGTGCCATGGTGCATTCTTGTAGTCCCAGCTACTCTGGAGGCTAAGGCAGGAGGATTGAGCGCAGGAGTTTAAGACCAGCTGGGGTAACATAACTAGAATACCTCTGAAAGAAAAAAAAATCCATCTGAAATCCTCCAAACTCAACTTTTAGCCAATAGTTTCGGACCTTTTCTTTCCTGAACCTTTAGAAAACCCTGAATTTCGTGTGCGTAGCAAAATAGACTGAATCGGACTCCTTGTTCATTCCTCCAGCCCACCTTCTCTGATTAGAACATGTTCTCATTTTGAGTTCCAATTCAAAGGGATCCTAAATGCAATCCCATCCTGTAATCTAGGACACAAAGTTTACAGAGTTGCTACTCCTTAGCCCTGAGAGAAAATTTCCTGTCCTAAATCTGCTTTTCCTTTGGAATTATTGTTTATCTGTGCCTTTAAATTTAACAGTGCTCCTTCACATTTCTGATTTTTTTTTTCTCTCTCTCCTTGTCTGGGACTTATCACAGCTGCATTTCTTCCCCAAACTCCCGAACCACTTAATTCCCTTCCATTACCCAGATTTACTTCTCGTTAAGAATAGTATAAGAGTGAAAACAGAAAAGGATAAGGCTTCTCAATATTTTTACTAAATAAAATAGGGTTATAGCATATTTTGTTTATCCCTCTCTTCAAGGAGATGAGTACAGCATATCATTTTTCATGATATAAAATGCCTGTGGTCAAATGTGAACTAATTATTAAGAGAGGCAATATATGGCTTTCCAGTCTTTATAAACTAGTATTAGTCACTATATATATTATTGGAATTAAAGATGGCAAACAGTGATTCTTTCAAATAAGTAAATTAGATATAATTCCTACAAGTGATCAATTTGTAACATTATCAGGTGAGTCTGACCAATTTGAACTCCTGCTGTGATAAAGATATACTCACATAGATAAACAGATAAATGCTATATCCAGTTTGAACCAAACACTTAATGTATCGATGCATTTGTATAAGGGTTCCTATGTTTCCTTGCTCTAAGTACTTATCTTGAAAATAGAAACTGTTAACAAAATCCGTGGCTAACTTTTTTCCCAATATTAAGAGATGAAAGAAGGAGTAGGTAAGATCCAAAGACAGAAGTTTTCACATACCGAATTATTTCCTAATACAGGCTTGAAAAACCATAAATCTGATGAAAATAAATAAAAATTTGGGGGACAAAGTCATCTTAGTTTTACTGAGATTGTGAATGTCTCCAATCTTTAAAAACTGTTCTTATGCTAAAACTTACCCCTTCAGATCACCACAGTGAAGAGTAATTTATATCTAAGACCTTATTTTAGGGATTTTATTTTAGGCGGTATCATAGGAATTTATCTCATGGTATAAATAGTTTAGTAAATCTGGGATTTGGGAAAGATTTTTCTCTATAGCACAGGCCTTTTGTTCAGCAGCAGATGACAAAATAATTTTGAGGCATGATGATTTAACTTCAGTTTGATGCCCAACCATCCACCCCAAATCTTATGCTCCAAATTCCAGTATGTGGCCAGAGTATTGAAAATTAAGTTTTAAAAAAATCACTTGATCCAAATCTTCTAAATATATATACATATATACAAGAATGACATAGCCTTCAAATTGTGGTTTGGCCTATAGTTTGTGTATAGCTCTCTAAGAGAATTTCGATCTCAAGATTAAAATCTCAAATATGTGGAGATCATCTCTGAGGCCTTGGCTACCGTAAAATTCTGTCAGCATCCATGCATCATGTATAAGAATTACCAAATAATGCCGAGTCTCCTACCCTGAGATGGCAGCCAATTTTTGGTGTGCCTGACGGGCCATTTCACAGCCTTTGGTTCTTGTCTTGTGCATTTCCGCCCGGAGTGAGGGGCAGCTGACCGAGACATCCCCAATAGAAATGACCAGCTCTCGGTACAGGGCCACTTGTGTGTTGAACTCTTGGACAAGCTGGAAAAGAAGTGAGTTTTTTGTTTTGTTTTGTTTTGTTTTGTTTTACCAAACATTTCTCATCAGAAAGTTTCCTATTTTGGAGTACATAAACAGGGGCCTTCACTGACCCCTCAGTCGGCTCCCCAGATCTCCAGCTAAAGAACCTAGGAATGGTTTAAAGCAGAAGCACCAAAATGGCAAGTCTCTTTGTCCAAGGCAAGTGTTTATTTTCATAGGCAAGCCTGGCCATGGAAGCTCTAATTCCAGACCTACTTCCCCTCTCCCTTTCAGACTCAGTTTCTGAAGAGCAAGAAAGCATATTTGGAGGGCTACCATACCACTCCCAGGCCAACAGAGAATGATGCTGGGGACTCCTACATAGACGCTCCCCTCTGCTACTGCTAGGACATGGCTTTTAAGTTGCATGGCGGGAGGGGCGGGGGAGGCCACAGGTAGGGTGTAATAGGCAAACCGTTCACCTCTTGCTGGGCCACTGAACCTCTCGGCCTGACGGCCTGACGGGAAGACCAGCTACAGCCTCTGCGCTGGAACCTTCGACCCCTCGATAGTGCCCCGTGCGCTGTATTTGGGTTTGTTTGCTACTCTCTCCCCAGAAAGCAGCATCCCCACCTCCTCATGTCTCCCTCCCCGGTGAGCGAGCCAGTTCACTGTGTCTTTCGCATCCACCATTCTTCGAGGGGGTAGAGGCACAACCTACAGTCGCTGATCCAAAAGACCCTTGCTGTGACACTTCTCTCTGCAGGGCCATTACGACCGGGGTGTCACCCTGAATTTGGGGGACTGCAGATTTAAAAATAGTGCATGTGCCACGTGATCGGCATTGAGGCGCTGAGGGTGGGGGAGTGGCTGGCACTCAGGCAAATGATTAACATACATGACTCCCCCCACCCCCTCTCAATTAAAAAAAAAAAGAGGCGCAGTTTTCACCCACCATCTTGCAGTCGTCCAGGGCTCGTTGGGTTTTGTGGGCGCTCTCGGAGCCGCTGCCCCTGCGCTCCCAATCTCCGCTCTGCAGCGGGGGCTTGCTGATCTGGAAGATCGAGGAGCGGGTGGACCGGCTGGGGCGCTTTTTGCGCCCATTCGGTGCAGAACTCATGCATACACATCCACCAAGCCGAAGCCGCTGGTGCAGTGCGCCCCGGCGCGGGCGGCCCGGTTGTTGCCCTGGGCGCCGCCGCCGAGCAGCCGGAGCCTGGACCTGAGGCGCGCAGCTCACAGTGCTGGGGCTGGCTGCACGGGTCGGTAACCTTCAGCTTGAAGGAGAGCCGAGGAAGCGCTGGCTGTGCCGTGCAGCATCGCTTCCACTAGCAGCGAGGAAGGGGCGCGATCAAGTTCTGCTCAGCAGCATTGCCGACCCTGTCCCGGGAGCTGGGCGCTGGCGCGGGCTCGCACTGCCTTCCTCTCGGCATGGATTGCAAGGCTGGGCGAGAAGGAACGCGCCGCCCGGCGGTTCCGAGTTTCCATTCAGGTGGGGGAGCAGCTTTCAAAGCCTGCGCTGCAAGGTGGGGGGCGGAAAGGGGTGTCGCTCTTGCTTCAGTGTCTTCCCGCAGCGGCACTCGGTTGTCTTTCCCCTCCCTCCACTGTCGCCAGGCCTGGAAGGACTGGCTGTCCCCAAAGCAAGCAATTGGTTCTAATCGGCTGCCTTGATCCCTCGTCTCTAAGGGCTCGTCTGTTTGAAGATCCCAGATGAATCTGTGGCGGGACTGGCAGACGCAGAGAATCGGTCCGGCTGACGTTGTTCACGGGCCCGCACATTGATAGGACGGGAATACTAATGTGATCTGTCCATGCAACCCCCTTCCCCCTCCACACTTTATGCACTTATCCAATCAAATCCCCGGGAACATCAATTGCAATATTACTTCATCTGCTCTATTATTAGAAACGAAAAGTGTCATCAGAGTGGAGCACATGCCACATGCTGGGACCTAAACATGGATTTGAAATAAGCCAGTATGGGCTTGAGGCCCTCACCATCTGAGACTGAGACTGGGGCCACAGGAAGGGGTGCGGTTTTACTCCAAACGGAAGACCTCTTGATAACCTAAAAGGAAAGCTTTGTTTCCCTGAGTTGTTTTGTTTTTATTTTGTCTTTGTTCATGGAGGGGGAAGGAGGAGCCAGTGAGGCAGAATGCACAGAGGCATTCGCTCAGACTGGGCCTCATCCCCATCCCATTTCAGCTAGTAAAGTTCTTAGTCTTGCATGCCACGGTTTCAGGACCTGGCTCCTAGAGTTCCCTTCCAGAGACTTGAACAAATAAGAGCCAAGAGATCTCCCTGGTCACTCAAAATGACCTTCTTCTCAGTAACCCAGAGGCCAACAGAAGTGGCCTAGAAAAGTGGGGATGATGCCTGTGTGAAAAGGAGTGGGGGTGAGGCCCTCAGCCATTTAAGTTCACCCTTCCCACTGGCATCTTCCTAAGGTTCTTCTGGGAGGAAGAGCTAGTGTTGTAGGCATTCAACTCTAAGGCTCTAGGGATGCTTGTTCTCTTGAATGATTTGTTTGGAGAGAGAGAGAAAGGGGTCTGCCACAGGAAAGCTAGTTATGTATTAGTAATCCTAATGAGAACAGATCAGAAGTTCCTGGTCAGTCTGTTAAAGGGATATGGAGAGTACATAGAAAGAGAAAGCCAGAAATAGCCAGGAAGCTTAATATCCTAAGGAGGGTGACTCTACATTTTTTTTAACAAGACAAGTAAACATAATGGGGTACTATAATAAGAGAGTTATTTGGCCTTTGTCCCCAGTTCCTGGTGCAGAATTCCTAAAATGCTTGGAAATCGCCTGAGTTATTATAAGGCATCTTGTCACCAGAAAGACGAAGCCTTAATTAGATGCTTGCAACTTTCAACCTCACCCCCAATCTCAGGGGAAAGAAGAGGAGCTAGTGACTGAGTTCATCACCAATGGCCAATTACTTAATCAATCATGCCTACACAAAGAAACCTCTGTAAAACCCCTAAACAACAAAAGAGTCTGGGGAGCTTCTGGGTTGTGGAAGATATCTAGGTGCTGGAAGGGTGGTACACCAGGAAGGAGCATGGAAGTTCCATGTCTCTTTCCCATACCTTGCTCTATGTTTCTCTTCCAGTTGGCTGCTCCTGAGTTGTATCCTTTAGTAAGTAAAGCTCTTTCCTGAGCACTGTGAGTCATTCTAGTGAATTACCAAATCTGAGAAGGAGGTTGTAGGAACGCCTAAATTTGTAGCCAACATGGACAGAAGAGTTGGTAACCTGTGGATCCCATACTTGTGACTGGCCTCTGAGATGAGGGCAGTCTCGTGGGACTGAGCTGTTAAACCTGTAAATCTGATGTTAACTCTGGGTAGTTAGTGCCAGAAATGAATTGTAGGCCACCTAATTGGGGTCAGAGAGTTGGAGAAGTGCTGTTGGAAAAGATATCATGTAATTGGGTGGGAAGGAAAAGAAAAACCTAACAGGTGGATAACTGAGTGGATATTTGGCTGCATTATTATTATTATTATTATTATTTCCGAGTCAGGGTCTCGCTCCATCACCAAGGTTGGAATTTAGTGGCACCATCAGAGCTCACTGCAGCCTCAAATTCCTGGGCTCAGGTGATCCTCCCACTTTGGCCTCACAGGTAGTTGAGACTACAGGCACATGCCACCACACCCAGCTAATATTTTGTAAAGACAGAGTTTTGCCATGTTGCCCAGGCTGGTCTTGAACTCCTGAGCTCAAGTGATCCACACACCTTCACCTGCCAAAGCGCTGGGATTACAGGTGTGAGCCACTGTGCCTGACTAGAACTTCACACAAGCTTGAGAGTCAGTTTTCCCTGTCAAAAATCAGAGGAAGGAGGCATCAGCCCTTATGCCCAGACCTTGGTGTGCTGCTATCCTCCAGGTGTTTAGATGGCCCAGAGACTGAGAGGACTCTTCTGCTGGCCGAATCTCCCCAAATATAAAAAGATAACAGGTTAATGCTTAGTCAGCTCCCTGACCCTTTCTCTTTCCTGCAGTCTCAATTACCTACCCTCCCCTCCCCTTCTTTTCCTTCCTTCCTTCCTTCCTTCCTTCCTTCCTTCCTTCCTTCCTTCCTTCCTTC
>NW_012101674.1:157778-184455 GCF_000951045.1 Mandrillus leucophaeus | reverse complement strand
TCCCTCCCTCCCTCCCTCCTTCCTTCCTTTCTTCCTTCCTTCCTTCCTTCCCCTCTCTCTCTTCCTTCTCTCTCTCTTTCTTTCATTATTTTGCTCATTTGTTCATTCTATGGAGTCTCACTCTGTTTCCCAGGCTGGAGTGCAGACTTCTGAGTAGTTCCACAGTCATGCCTGAGTTGGCTGCTCCTAAGTTGTATTCTTTAGAATAGACTGGTAATAGTAAGAAAAGCTCTTTCCTGAGTGCTGTGTCATTCTAGTGAATTACCAGATCTGAGCTGAGTGGACCACAGGCATGTGCACCATGCCCAGTTAACTTTTGTATTTTTAGTAGAGACAGTGTTTCACAATGTTGGCCAGGCTGGTCTCAAACTCCTGACCTCAGGTAATCTGCCTGCTTCAGCCTCCCAAACTGCTGGGATTACAGGCATGAGGCTCTGTGTCCAGCCCCAATTTTCTTTCTACTTCATGTGTTTAAAGAGAGAAGTAGAGAAATGCATCAGGTGCCTGGGGTTTTGTGAGGGGTGAGGATGCTTGGGATGAAGAGGAGGAAGATAACAGAGAGACTGAGGGGCTTTAAAGAAGGATGGATGATATTCATTTGTAGATGGTTTAAGTCCTGTGTTATAAACCCCTTTCACTGTCACTAGCTTACCCCTGAACCCTCCACCCAACTTTCAGGAAAAGTCTGCTATAACCCGTTGTTGGTGGTGCTTTGGAGAACCAAGGGAAAATGGGCTACCTTTTACATGTGTGTGCACATGGGTTGGAGAGGATGGGACACTGGAGATCAGTCTGCTGGAAATCTTTTTCCATGGCTCTGTTGCTTCATCCCCTTTTCCTGTGAGGAAATAGCCACTTCTACCAGATTTGAGCATCTCAAAGCTACTCAGTAGTAGGTTTCTACTCCAGTTACAACCATCTGGTTTCTAACCCCCACCTCCCTTCTTCTGCCTAGAGACAATTTCAACAAATTAAAAGAAAAAAAGGCAATATAATTGCACTGCCCTGTTTCTATGCCATATTTCTGGCAGGAGCTGGGGGGCAGGGGCGGGGGATGGAATAAATAGGTCAAATGCAATGCCACATCTGAAGGACTACTGACTTGGGAACCTGCTGAGGGATTAAGCAGAAATTTCATTCGTAGGTGCCCCTTGGCCTTCCCTGATACACAGCCCAAGCCATTTTCCTGAGAAGGGAGAAAAATAGCATCAATCTCAGAGCTGTCTCTCCCAGCCAGCGACAAATGCTGTAATCAGAATAGCAGCAGGCAGGCTTAGTTTCCTAACCTTCCCCCACATTCAAAACTGCATGAATTTACATTCCTGAGGCTGTCTGACTGCCAAGTAGAAGGGTAAAGTGTAGTTGGAAATCTCAACGACAGGCACATTTTTTGGTTACCCAGACCTGATTTTGGCACATCTTTGATCAGTGGTCCCCTATAGGTATGTGACTTTGACAAGAGTCACATCCTAGATTCACTTCAATATAAGATATACCTTACATTTTGTGTTCTCTCTGTGATAGTTTTGAGAATTCATTTTGATTTGAAAATTTAAAGAATATCAGAGAACATCAGTTTAGAATGAATAGGAGCAATTGCTGAGTTTCTTCAAATTGGTTCTGTAGGGAACCATAGTGGGACCCAGAAATGAACACTTCATAATGGATTGGCCTCTCATGAGAGGTGATAGTAGGAGGCAGGTTTCATCTGGGAATAAAGTCCAGAGAACTGAAAAAAAAGGGGGAGGTGGGGCACTTATATGGGTGGGTCTGTGATAGAGGCAGAGAAAAATACATTAAGATTCTGAATTCCAGAAACTAGGGAGATCTGAAAGACATGATCAAGTTATTTTTTTGTTAGTGTCAAAAGATAAGAGATAAAGTTATTGTGAAGAACTTAGTGAATAAACTATCTAACAGATGGTTTCTTTCTGCTAAAAGCAGAAGCGGGTGCAGTATGTTGGGAACATTTATTTATTAATTTCACAAATAGTTTTGAGTATTCTTATGGGGCAGATCCAGATTTTGTTGGTCTTGAAGCTTATACAATTTGGGAGCCCCTCTTTAAGGAAAAGAACTCAAAAATTTAAATACAAGATGAGATACATTGCTTTAGAAGGAGCTTATGCAAGTGAGGTTCCCTGAAATTTAGGCTTCATTAAATTCACAGTAAATTTCAACCTTGGAGTGTTTTTTGTATGCATAATGGGCATCTTGTGTTTTGCTTGCTCAATTTTTATTCTCCCTTTTCTGATGATAGCACCTTAAATTTCCTATGAGAAGTCAGTGCTCTCTCACTTTTTGTCCACATGGCTCTGTGCGGGGGCATATGATTCAGGACTGACCAATACAAATACTGCATCTCAGTGTCCACAATGACTGGTTTAATAATGGTTATGAAATGCAAGTTGGACCAATGAACTTTAGCATTGGGACTTTTTCTGGAACTATTAGGTTGAAAGATATGAAATTGCCATTATTCAACCATTTTGACCTACATTAATAGCAATTTTATATATTTCAACCTAATATTTAGGTTTTTTTCCTTCCATTGGGTTGGTAAACTGGTAAGATGACAGCTGGAATTTCTGGTGGCCATTTTTGTCATTCATGGTCAACAGAATGCCTGAGATCTAACCCAGAGGATCAGAATGGAGAGACGGAGAGATATTGACTCTTAATTATATTATTTGAGTTTGTAGATCCATCTCTGCCTTAAGTCAAACTATACCTGCAATTTCAGGTAGGTGAACCAAAAAATTTCCTTTCAAATTAAGTCAGTTTTATTTGGATTACTACCACTTGCTACCAAAAGAGTCTTGATTAATATAATATGTAAAGAATAATTGTGAAAAAGTTTAGGATACATCAAATCAATCCCTCTAATACTTATTGAATGTTTACTATGAGCAAGATACTACATTAATGACAAGAGAAGATATAATAAGAATAAAAATATAATTCTTCTTTTTAAGGCACTTACACTTGGGAGATAAAATATACAGACAAGAAACCACTAAAAACATTAAAATATGTAATAGTGTTACTTTCTGCTACATATAAATACTGCAGGAATTTAGAGATGGGATCAATCTCTGTATGCTGAGGTTACTAGAAAAGGCTACATGATAGAGATGGAACCTGAAATAGGTATTAATGTATATGTGTGCAGGATTGGGATAGATGAAGGAGTGCGGGACAGCTTTTCAATGGTTGACTAAGAGCAGGAGGAAGGGAGTAAAGAATGGTGGACATCAAGAGTCGGACCTCAACTGAAGATAAAGAGGAGAGGCCTTTGTGAAAGTGTTGTGGGCGAGGTCACAAAAGCAGGACAAATGATCTGGTTTTGGTTTAGGAAAGGCAGAAGGACAGTACATTAGCCGCAGAGAAAACCTAACAGTTTTCTTTGGATGACAATAATATCCATGATTTGTGGCTGCATTGGGAATAGATACACCCAAGGGGCTTATCTCATGTCTACTATTGACTTCCTACAGCTTTGCAGAAGTGAACCTGGAGGCTGAACTTCAGTGTTTTGAGAAAATGTTGGTGCAAGTTATGGGTAGGGTGGAAGTTAATGGTAACTAAGAATGGCATGGTTAACATTACTTAGAGCCTTTAGAGTAAAACAGAGGAGTTTGATTCTGATGCTGGTTTGGGATAGACCATTGGCAAAAGAGGACCACTGCCATTTCTTAAGTGAACTAATGAGGCATGTTGATGTTTTAAGAAAACTGATTTGGCAGTGATACATAGAATTCATTGGAATGAAGAGACAGTGAATGATCTACTGAGCTATTATAATAATCCAAGTGGAAGAGAAATGTGACTGCTGGGAGGAGATTCAGAACCAGGGAGAAATTTCAGAGGGTTTTAGGGTCAGAGCATTACCTCAACACAGGACTGACTAGAAAAAAAAAAATCTGAACTATCTAAGGTAAAAGGCAACAAGTATTTTAATTTCCCATGGAAATAACAAAACTCATTGACACTTGTCCCTGAAATTTGCATTTAGCCCTTACTCTATAGAGTCCTTCCTACCTGATATGTACCCAGGACATATACCCGTTAGCCAAGCCCTCCAGCCGACTTTGTCTATGAATTCTACTGAGACCTCTTACCCGTTTGACTAGACCTCTTTCTAGCCCACCACAGCTCTGGCCTAAATCTAACCTGTACTACACTTTATCCAGGCACTAGTCAGCCCCTGCTTTGCTTATCCTGTTTGCTTCTGCTGGCCTCACCAACTCTGTCTGCAGTGGTTACTCTTCCAATAAAACTTGGTTCTTTTAAGGACACTTCTGGGCCTGCCAAGTATGCTGAAACACACGTTGAAGGAACACTGCAGTGGACAGGATGTGTCTGCAGAACCAGTTCCTTAACTTTGACCCATCTGTGCCCTGGCTCATTTCTGGCCTTCCATTTTCTACCTTTGCTTCATTATCTGAGTCCTCTTTGTGATTTTTTTCTCTCCCTCTCTCTCTCTAATAACCACACAATTAATGCATATATATTTTTTCCTTATTTTAAAACAACTGAATTGCAGATAAGGATAAAGTCCTTTTTGAGCATGATTCCAGCCTCAGTACTCTCCTGGCTCCCCTAAAATAATCTTTCTGGAAGATTTTATGTGTAGATTTTCTGTTACATAATTGTATACTTATACCTTCCTGAAAAAACATGTAGTGTTTTGGTATTGTTTATTTATGTGTATGTTTTTTATAGAGATTGTACATTGTATGTCATTCTACAATATTACAATATGCTTTTTTTTTTTTTTCCTTTGAGACAGAGTCTCACTCTGTCACCCAGGCTGGAATGCAGTGCCTTGATCATGGCTCACCACAACCTTCATCTCCTCAAGCAATTCTCCCACCTCAGCCTTTTGAGTAGCTGGGACCATGGTACTTGCTACCTAATTTTTTGTATTTTTAGTAGAGATGGGGTTTCACCATGTTGCCCAAGCTGGTCTCGAACTCCTGAGCTCAAGCGATCTGCCTGCCTCAGTCTCCCAAAGTGCTGGATTACAGGTGTGAGCCAGACACACAGCCACTGGACATTGTTTCTTTCTACTTAACACTAAGTCTTTGGAGAGGCTTCTATATTAATAGATATCTGCCTCAATCTTGTACTTCGGCATAATATTCTAGAATAATAGATGTATCATAGCTTACTAAACCATTCCCCAGTTGGGAAATTTAGATTTCCAATGTTTTAATATTATTAAGACTGCAATGAAATACTTAAGCATTATCTTTTCTTCATGTGAGAGTATATACAATATTTCATAGGTATATATAAAGAAGTGAAATTGCTGGGTCGTAGAGTATGTGCATTTACATTTTTAAGAGATATTCTGAAATTTCTTTCCAATATGGTTGTATCAAATTACATTAATGCTGACTATTTACAAAAGTACCTGTTTCCCCACATACTGGTCAGTTGAAAGACCAGTTTAACATCATTAAGCTTTTGAATTTGTTCCAACTTGATTTTTTTTATTTCAATGCTATGTTCTTATCTCTCAGCCTTCTAGTTCCTGTTCACAGGCTTTCACTGATTTTGATTTAGCAGAGACTCTCTATGGGATCACACTTGGTAACGCTTCCATTCATCCCCCTCACCCTACTCCCCACACTCATATGCTACCCTCCCACCTACTATGACTCTCAAACTCCTACTCACATCAGTAGCCTTGAGTGGATGCCGTCCACCTCTGAAAGAGTAGGTTTATAAATTGCACCAATTAGGAAATATAGACAGACTAGGGATGAGATAAAAGAGTAAAAGATGAATTTGAATTTCCTAATCTGAGAAATTATAAAAATGGATCTTTCCCTGACAGAATTGGACAACTGAAAATATTAGACTAACTGACAGGTTGGGTCTGGAGATGTAAATTGTGAAGTCAGAAACAAAAAGTGTTCCATGACGTCTTGAGCATAAATGTGTTTCCAGGAAGGAGTAGTACAGAGAGGAGAAAAGGCAGAGGGTGAGGATTAATTCCTGAGGCGTTTCAACAGATGAGAGGTAGAATGTCATAATGAGTCAGTGGAGACGGAGAGGGGACTGCCTGAGAAAGACAGGAAGAATCCACTGAATACAGTGACCCAGAAGCAAAGGGCAGAGTCACTTTCAAGGAGTGAGCTGTATTTGCCCCAGAGCTATCAAGGAGAAGAAGATTTAGAAAAATATCTTTTGCCAAGAAGAGGTTATTGTGGAAAGTTGTGTATTTATAATAATAAAAGAAGCTAAACCCAAATTAGAAGTGAGCAATGAGGATGCAAAGTGGAAGAAGCAGGCGGAGATCACAAGTACAAGGGCAAGGAGACAGAGTGATATCCACAGAATGGCAGGTTCTGATTGGTGTGTGCAAAAGGACATGTTTAAAAAAGAAGGAAGGGACCAGTAGATAAGCAAAGATAGACATTGCTTTAATAAGGCATAATCATAAATAAACAATGTCAGCTGAGAGAAGAAAGAACTGGTCCAATGTACAAACGGATGGAAGTTTACTGATTTTTTTTTTTTTTTTTTTTTGTAAATGAGGAGTTGTGGACAGTTTTCCCAGAAGACCCTAACAGGAATTCAGTGTTGTTGGTCTCAGTTTAATACTGATAATAAAATCTAGGTCTAAAGTGTCTACATCCTTAGGATATGTTAATAAAATAATCAATTGAACAAACAAAGGGCTACAAATAACACCATCAGTTGGCATTGGGGATTGAGGCATTAGAACTCTTTGAGTTTTCTATCTAATTTTTGAAATTCTGATGCATCAGAGGGTGATGGAAATTCAGAGCCTTCTGATAGGGAGTTTGCGTTTTTTCTGAGGTTGGTTCTGAAAGAACATTCTACAATTCATCTCAATAACCTGTTCTAACATCCAACAAGTCAGGACATTCTTATTTATATATATTTCAAATTTCTCCTTGGAGCAATTTCATTCTGCTTTCTTAGTGAATATGGGAAATAAATAGCACATGTGTTGCCAGGCTTAAAGTAAGACAGAAGACTAAAAATAAAAATTAGGTTTTCAAAACGATGGTGTAGGTAAGTCTTTTATCCCGATAGAAACGGGGAGAGAACTAGGTTGGAGAGAGAATAATGCCAAGGTGTGGGGAATCTAGGGTTTCTCCTCCCAAAGGGAATTGGGGGATAAGAGGGCTCTTCTAATGGGCTGAGAAATGGAAGTTTTCGCATCAGATTAGGATGGATACCAGTCCCTTCTCTTTGGCTCATTCTGTGCTATCTCCATTTCTGTGGAAGTTGGAAGGACTTATCTGATGTCTCTGTTCTGGTAGTCTGGCAGAAGTAGAGTGTGTCTGAATTCCAGTTTGGCAGCAAATGCAGCTGCAGTACCCTGGCTCTTTCAAAACTGCCAATGCAGAGTCCACCAAAACCTCTACTGATTTGTTATGTGACTATAGGTAAAATGAGGCCACTATCCTCTTTATGTTAACTCTTGTATCCTTACAGATTCATATCCAGGTCACCTTTCAGGTTTTTTCCTTCCAGGCAAAAGTAATTTAATTCCTTCACCCTTCTTGAAAGATGTACACAATCATTTTTGTTTTTTCAGAATAACTGAAACTACTCTCTAAAATATGGTCTCTAATAATAACCTGATTGAAATAAATAACTTTATTGTATAATAATATTATATCTAACTAATACATTGGGGCTCCAACTACTACTTCTGAAGTTAAACAACCAGGCTAATAATCTATGTTAACTTCGTGGTTTAAATGACAGACATAATTCCTTTTATGACAACATCAGTGAAAGAAATGATTTAAAATAAGCTTTTATTTTTATATATTTTTATTTTTAACTTTTACACAAATGTTTATGCAGAATTGTTCATAGTATACAAAAGCTAAAAAAGACCCAAACATAAATTGTCTGATGATAAATAGATAATATGTGGTATATTTATACAATGGAATAAAATTCAGCCACAAAAAAGAATGAAATATTGATATATGCTACAACATGGATGAATGTTGAAAACATTAAGGTAAGTGAAAGAAGCCAGCCACAAAATATCACATATTATATAATTCTATTTAAATGTAATGACCAGAATAGGCAAATCTGTAGAGACAGAAAGTAGATTAGTGTTTACTTAGGGCTGGGGAAGATGGGGAGATAGGGGAGTGATAGCCAAAGGGGACAGGGTTTCCTTATGAGGTGAAGAATATGTTCTAAAATCAACTGTGAATATAGTATATCTGTGAATATACTAAAAACCACTGAATTGTATATTTTAAATGTGTGAATTGTATGATGTGTAAATTACATCTCGATGAAGTTGTTTTAATAAGTGTATGAGTATCAAATATATGCCAGACACTATAGCAGGTGCTGACATAAAATCCAGGTCAAATCTGTAAACCTAGTGTCTCTTGTTTTGTAAATGATTCTTCAACTCTTAGAAAATTAAGAAAAACTATAAGGAAGAAAATAGACATCATCTGTAATCATATCATGCAGTTGATAGTCACTATGTATATTTTTCATGCATTTTCTCTGTTTTTTTCTTGCATTCAGAAACCTTTTAATGTATTCAATATGATTTTGACATCTTGAAAGATATTTATGTAGCAAACTGTTACACGTTTACCCACCAATGTAAGGAATAAAACATCATCAATAGAAGAAAATACCGTCAATGTGAATAATTATCTTGAGAAAATAATCAGAGGATATGCAAGATGTATGAGGATGCTCACCACAGCATCACCCTTAATGGCAAAACAAGAGAAACATATTTAACAAAACTATCTCAGAAAAGGTGTTTTTAAAAATCTGTGTGAATATAAACAAAAAAAGTATAAAAAAATAAGTTTTTTTCTTTTGAGATGGGATTTCATTCCATCGCCCAGGTCGGAGTACAATGGCACCATCATGGCTCAACGCAGCCTTGATCTCCCATGTTCAAATGACCCTCCCACCTCAGGCTTCTGAGTAGCTGGGACCACAGGTGCAGGCCACCACGCCCTGCTGTTTTTGTATTTTTTGTAGTGATGTGGTTTCGCCACGTTGCCCAGGCTGGTCTCAAACTCCTGGGCTCAAGTGATCTGCCCACCTTGGTCTCTTGAAGTGCTGGAATTATAGATGTAAGCCACCCCCCCCCGCCCCAGCCGCATCTCATTTTTAGTGTAAAGTTTTCCATAGTAATGAGAGAGAGATTTTTATGAGTTTATTGTCTTTTGATGCTTTGACAACTTATATGTGTAAGTCTTATGGCCTTTTGCTTTGGTTTTCTGATTTGACAGATCTCTGCCTCTATTAAGGATAGTAACTCTTCTGCCAGATATATTGTAAGTATTTTTCCAATTTTGACATTTTTCTTTTCTGTTGTTTATAACATTTTTGAAGACATAGAAATTCGCTTTTTTTCCAGTGGCCAAATATACTATTCGCATCCTTTAGATTTCTTTGATTGCTCTTAGTAGAATGGTTTTCATCATCTGAAAATAAATTAACTATTTATTATACATTATTCTAGTTTTTCATACTGGCATTCTTAACTTTTCACAATGCTGTGTTAAGTAAAATCTGTGTATATCATAACTGCCTAAAGCAGTAACTGCCTCTATTTCGAAAAATAAACTCTTTAACCCTTTTATAATTTAATTTGGGAGATGATGTGAGGTAAAGTTCTTATTTGATTTTATTCTAACATTCATTTAAAAAGCCATCCTTTCCCAAAGAATTAGCATTTCTTTTATCTTCTATTAAGCTCATAGGTATTCTAGCATGTAAATTAAGATTATGTCTTCTATTCCATTATATTTTAATTGCTACATAATGCCATAATGTTTTCACTATAGTACTATATATGTCAAATACATTATAATGGCATACTTCTGTTGTGATGGAGGCAATGCTTGATTTCACGAATGAAACTTAGAATCACTTTTAAAATCAAAATTCCAAACCGTGTAAATGTATGAATTAATATGGGACTAATTAAAATCCTGGCAATATACAATCTTTTCAACTAGATATATAGTTATCTTCCCACTCATTCTTTTAAAAATATTTCTCAGTTAAAGTTGGCTAATATGATTTTAGTTTCTTTCTAATATGTTATAAGAAAAAGTTTTGGGTATACAAAAAGTTAAAAAAATTTTATCATAAGTACTTGTACAGATTCTATCATTAATACTTTAATTCATTTATCACATACCTATCCATCTATCCATCCATCAATCCATCTTGAGTTGTTTTATATACACTTTAAATTGCATATGTATATCAGTACATAGCCCCTCAAATATTTCAGAATGCATATTATTAACTAGAGTTCAGTATTTGTCATTTTTATTTAAATTTTTGTTGTAGTAAAATATACATAACAACATTTACCATCTTAGCCATTGTTAGAGGTACAATTCAGAGGTGTTAAGTACATTCACAATGTTGTGCACCCATCACCACTAACCATTTCCAGAACATTTTCTATCATTCCAAGTAGAAACTTTGTACCCATAGGATAACTCCTTGTTCTCCTCTCCCCTAGCCCTGGTAACTTTGTGTTATTATGAATTTGCCCCCTATAGGTACTTCATATAAGTGGAATCATATAATATTACTCAATGTTGGTTTTTATTAAGTTTTTGCTCATTTAAAAAGTTGTGGCTGGGTGCAGTGGCTCACACCTGTAATTCCAGCACTTTGGGAGGCCAAGGCAGGCAGATCATGAGGTCAGGAGATAGAGACCATCCTGGCTAACACAGTGAAACCCTGTTTCTACTAAAAATACAAAAAATTAGCCTGCATGGTGGCCAGTGCCTGTAGTCCCAGCTACTTGGGAGGCTGAGGCAGGAGAATTGCTGGAACCCGGGAGATGGAGGTTGCAGTGAGCCAAGATTGCACCACTGCACTGCAACCTGGGCAACAGAGTGAGACTCTGTCTCGAAAAATAAATAAACAAAAATATATAAATAAAAAAATATGCCTTTACTGTGTGCTTAGACTTGTGGTAGGATTACATGAGAGACATAGGATGTGACCTCAGAGAATGTATAATTTAAATGTTTCATATTCACGTCTGTATTTCTTCTTTTTTAGCTTTTATTTTAGTTTCAGGGGTGCACGTGTACACATGTTTTATAGGTAAATTGCATGTCACGGGGGTATGGTGTACAGATTATTTTATTACCCAGCTAATAAGCATAGTAGGTAACCCAGTAGGTAGTTTTTTGATCACCCTCTTCCCCACCTCTACCCTCCAAAGTAGGGCCAAGTGTCTTTTGTTTCTTTCTTTGTGTCCATGTATACTCAATGTTAAGCTCCCATTTCTAAATGAGAACATGCAGTATTTGGTTTTCTGTTCCTGCATTAGTTCGCTTAGGATAATGGCCCCCAGCCTCATCCATGTTGCTGCAAAGGACATGATCTTGTTCCTTTTTATGGCTGCAGAGTGTTCTATGGTGTATATGTACCACATTTTCTTTATTCAGTCTACCATTGATGGGAATTTAGGTTGATTCCATATCTTTGCTACGTGTGAAGAGTGCTACAGTGAACATGTGTGTGCTTGTGTCTTTATGGCAGAACAATTTGTACTCCTTAGGGTATACACCTAATAATGGGATTGCTGGGTTGAATGCTGGTTCTGTTTTAAGTTCTCTGAGAAATCACCAAACTGCTTTCCATAGTCCACTGCTGAACTAATTGACATTCCCACCAACAGCATATAAGCATTCCCTTTTCTCCACAACTTTGCCTGCATCCATTTTTTTGCCTTTTTATTAATAGCCATTCTGACTGATGAGAGATGGTATCTTGTGGTTTTGATTTGCATTTTCCTAGTGATTAATGATATTGAACGTTTTTTCATACCTTTTTGGCTGCATGCATGCCTTCTTTTGAAAAGTGTCCATGTCCTTTGCCCACTTTTTAATAGTATTGTTCGTTTTTTTGCTTTTTAAGCTCCTTACAGGTTCTGGATGTTCGACCTTTGTCAGATGCATGGTTTGCAAATATTTTCTCCCATTCTGTAGGTTGTCTAAGGTTAATATTGCTATGTGCAAATTTGGTCCTGTCATTATGTTGTTAGTGGTTATTCTGCAGACTTGGTTGTCTAGGTACATTACAGTGTCAATAGTCATGTACTTAAGTGTGTTTTTGTGGTGACTGGTAAAGGTCTTTTGTTTACATATTTAGCACTCTCTTGAGGATCTCCTGTAAGGCAGGTCTGTAGTAATAAATTCCCTTACCAATTGCTTGTCTGTAAAGGATTTTATCTCCCCTTCACTTACAAAACTTAGTTTGGCTGGATATGAAATTCTTGGAGTTTCTTTTCTTTAAGAATGTTGAATACTGATCCCCAATCTCTTCTGGCTTGTAGGGTTTATGCTGAAAGGTCTGCTGTTAGCCTGATGGAGTGCCCTTTGTAGGTGACCTGCCTCTTCTCTATAGTTGCCTTTACTTTTTTTTTCTTTCATGTTGACCTTGAAGAATATGATGACTATGTGTCTTGGGGATGGTCATCTTGTATGGTGTCTTGAAGGGATTCTTTGCATTTCCTGAATTTGAATGTTGGTCTTTCTAGCAAGGTTGTGGAAATTTTTGTGGCTGATATCCCTAAACACGTTTTCCAAGCTGCTCGCTTTCTCTCCCTCTCTTTCAAGGACCCCAGTGAGTTGTAGATTTGATCTTTTTACATAATCCCGTATTTCTTGGAGGTTTTGTTATTCTTTTTTGAAAAAATTTTGTTGGATTAAGTGAATGTGGAAGACTGCTCTTCAAGCTCTGAGATGCTTTCATCAGCGTAGTCATTTCTGCTGTTAACACTTGTGACTGTACCATGAAATTCTTGTAGTGTTTTTCGGCTCTATCAGATCAGTTTTGCTCTTTTTTAAAATGGCTATTTCATCTTTCTGCTCCTGTATTATTTGATTTTATTCCCTAGATTCCTTGGATTGGGTTTCCACTTTTTCCTGAATCTTGATGATCTTTGTTCCTATTCGTATTCTGAATTCTGTGTCTGTCATTTCAGCCATTTTAGCCTGCTTACAAATCATTGTTGTAGTTGTTTGGAGGTAAGAACACAGTCTGGCTTTTTGAGTTACCACAGTTCTTGCACTGGTTCTTTCTCATCCATCTGGGCTGATGTCACTTTAATCTTTGAAGTTCTTGTCTTCTGGATGGGTGTTTTTTGTTTTTAATCTTCTTTAATGTCCTTAGGGGTTTGACTGTGGTATAAGGTGGGTTCAGTCAACTGACTTTGATCCTGGAAGATTTCAGGGGGCCAAAGCTCAGCTCAGCATTCCTGGGCTGCATTCTCTAACTCTGGGGGGGCTGGTACCAGGCCCCCAGCTTTGACCTCTGGCCTGTCAAAGTTAGAAACCTGTTTTTCTGGCAGGATTGAGGTGTTCTCTTCAACTGACCACAACATTCTGATGGGAGATGCCAGCTAAAGCACTTTGTAGGGGCAGTGGCAGCAAAATCCATGCTCGCTCATGAATGCCAGAAGCTGCAGCCATGCAGTGGGGTGCACACACATCAGCTGGTGTCAGGGGCCAGCAGAAGCAAGGCAGTGGTGTCTATGTGCATGTATGTGCCTGTGGCAGTGTTGTGATACCAGCGAGGGCAGGATTCAAGTGTCTGTGCTTGCACTAAAGCCAACAGCAGTGGCAGCAGCATGAAGGGCTGCCCATGCCTCAGTG
Source organism: Mandrillus leucophaeus (assembly GCF_000951045.1). Taxonomy (NCBI): domain Eukaryota; kingdom Metazoa; phylum Chordata; class Mammalia; order Primates; family Cercopithecidae; genus Mandrillus; species Mandrillus leucophaeus. The sequence goes on along the minus strand of NW_012101674.1, from coordinate 170,770 downwards.
GGGGTGGAGCACTGGCAGGGATGGTCAGGGTGATGGGGTGTGCTTACTCCAATGGCAGTAGGGTGGTGGGGTACGTATGCACACGTTTGCTGTTGGGAGAGGAGAGGTGAGGTACTCCTGTGCACATGCTGGTGAAGTGGTAATGATATGGTTTGGCTGTATCCCTACCCAAATCTGATCTTGAATTGTAATAATCCCCATGTGTCAGGGGCAGGTCCAGGTGGAGATAATTGAATCATGGGGCGGTTTCCCACATACTGTTCTCATGATAGTGGATAAGTCTCATGAGATCTGATGGTTTTATAAATGCACAAGCTCTCTTGCCTGTCCCCATGTAAGATGTGACTTTGCTCCTCCTTTGCCTTCCACCATGGTTGTGAGACCTCTGGAGCCATGTGGAACTGAGAGTCAATCAAACCTTTCCTTTATAAATTACTCAGTCTTGGGTATGTCTTTATTAGCAGCATGAGAACAGACTAATACAGGGTCCATGGGCAGGGTATGCCAGAACATGACAGGGGAGGCTGCAGTGGGACGAGGCTGTGAGTGAGCTGTTCTTGCCAGCAGAAGCCCGTCTACTGGAGTTCTCTAATGGTTAGGTTTGAGCTTCCTGACAAAGGAGCTATGATGCAGGCCTCCAGGAAGCACTGTGATTTGGCATCTGCGGCTGCACTGAAGGTGAGTATAGCCAGGCTGGGGACCTAGAAGAGGCTGGCAGACAGGGGGTCACTCAGATCGGACTGGCCCTGTCTCACAGGCAAGGCTTCCCTGCTCTGTTCAGGTCTGACAGTCACTCAAAGGCTAAAGCCACCTACAAGATTTTGGCAAGCCTTGGGGAAAGGGTATCCCTGGCTGTGTTCCACTACAGCCATTCCCATGCCAAACCCTCTGGGCTCTACACAGGCTGAAGTCCTGCCCCTGCCACCACTCTAAGCAGCTTTACTTGCCAGCTCAAGTGGGGGTTGTGGATTCTCCTGCAGCTAGGATTCCAGAGGTCCATAACGACAGTGGGCCACTCCTTAACTGTTCCACTTACCCCTTCCCCAGGAGTTTATGGGGGCCAGGAATGGATCCTAGTGCTCAGCAGCCCCATGCAGGGTTCCCAGATTCCTCCCCTTTCAGTTTAGCCTCTGTGTCCTCCCTCCATCCACTCTCAATGCCTTTCCTCAGAAGGTCTTCTCAGCATGTGCCAGTCTTCCTAATGTCTCATTCTCTTATTGGGAAATGTTCCTCTTAGCTGTGTCTAGTTGCCTATCTTGACTCCCTCTAAAATAAGCTTTAGACCAGGACTAAAAAGAGATATAAATAGATAAGACAGAAATAAAGATTGATTAATACAGAAATGTCAAAAGGAAAGGACTTTATCATGACTTATTTTTTTTGATGTGCAGTTAAAAGAGCTAATAACTCCTTCTTTTCATAAATTGAATCTTTCTTATTACTCCATAGTTATAAACTGCAATAAAAATTATGGAAAAGTTACTAGATAAGTAGATTGGAAAATACTAGACATCTAGGGGAAGTATCTGAATCTATCAATCTAGGGATATACTGAGAAATCAGAAATGAGGAATTGAATGATTGATTGATATATAATTCTTCATTACAAGGCTAAAAGACAATTGATTATAATGAATTCATTAAAATGTTAAAATGTATTTTAGTGTTATACAATGCTATGGTTTAGATATGGTTTGTTTGTCCCCACCAAAGCTCATGTTAAAATTTGATCTCTAGTGTGGTGATACTGGGAGATGAGACCCAGTGGGAAGTGTCTGGGCTATGAGGGTAGATCCCTCATGAATGGCTTGGTATTGTTCTAGCAGTAGTGAGTTCTCACTCTCTGGAGACTGGATCAGTTATCTTGAGAATGAGCTAGTTCCTACAAGAGTGGGTTGTTACAAAGCCAGGATGTTCCTCAGGTTTCCCCTGCTTGTAATATGTTCACTTCCATTCTTACCTTCTCTGCCATGTGCAATGTAGCATAAAACCCCTTGCCAGAAGCCAGGGCCATGCACTTCAACTTCAAAGACTGCAGAAAAATGAGCTAAAGAAACTTTTTTTTCTTTATAAACTATTCAATATCAGGCACTCTTTTATAGCAACACAAAATGGGCTAAGACATACAATTAACTCAGAGCAACATCAACAAAGCTTTATTGAATGGCTGGTGTACTCAGTGCTTTAGGCTATACAATAGAGTCTAAGAAATTAGATGACACAGTTTCCACCTTTGGAGCCATACAAATAGACATGAATCTAAGAGAGAAAATTCTAACTGTCATAAATCATGCCTGACTGTGAGACTTTATAAGGAAAAGGAGGAACAGAGTCTAGACAGAACTGGGACAAGGAGAACTGACTCTTGATGGGGAACTGACTGTCCATTTTGCCATGTTAAAAGAGACTGGACAAAATTGGCATGATTCATATTACCACAAATATCTAAAGAGGTCTAACTTAGCAGAGATTTCTTTGGTTCAAAAAATATGACCCAGGGCTGGGGTGTCAGGGAAGAGGTGCTGGGAAGATGTTGGTCAGAGGGTACAAAATTACAGTCAGATAGGAAGAAGAATTTCAGGAGCTCTATTATGTAATATGTTGACTATAGTTAATAATGCATTGTATTCTTGAAAATCACTGAGAGTAGATTTTAAGTGTTTTCACCACAAAAATGGTATGCAAGATAATACATTTGCTAATTAGCTTGATTCAGCCATTCTACAATGTATACATATTTCAAAACATCCTGTTTTACACAATAAATATATGCAATTTTTATTTGTCATTTAAGAAAAATAAATAAATTAGGGAAAAGAAACATCAGAGAAAACTAATGTTAAGGAAAATTCCCCAAAATCATGACTAATGCTCTTCACAAAAGTCATGGTCATTGAAAACAAGGAAAGATTATTTTGATTTACTATCAAAGATTGGAGAAAACCAAGCAGACAAAATGATTATATTCAATGTGGTATCCTTGATTGGATCCTAGATCAGAAAAGGGACATTTGTGGATAATCTGTGAAATCTGGATTCTGTACCATTGGTTAATAGTACTGTACCAATATTAATTTTTTAGTTTTGATAAGTGTGTATAATGGTTACGTAAGAAGTTAACATTGAAGGAAGATGGGCAAAGGGATTAAAGGAATTCTCTGTGTTATTTTTGCAACTTTTTTCATAACTCTATAATTATTCAAAAATTAAAAGTTTATTTTAAAAAACATGACTTATATACCTACTATATGCTAGTTTCTGAGGACACAAAGACAAACAAGATAGATCCCTGCTATCAGGGGAACCAGCCCCCAATATTTCAACCTAGGTTCTTTCTATTTTCCCTAAGTGTTGACTGGTCTGAGAAATAAAGAGAAAGAGTACAAAGAGAGGAATTTTACAGCTGGGCTCAGGGGGTGACATCACATATTGGTAGGACCATGATGACGACCCTAAGCCACAAAACCAGCAAGATTTTATTAGGGATTTTAAAAGGGGAGGGGGTGTATGAACAGGGAGTAGGTCACAAGGATCACATGCTTCAAAGGGCAATAAAGATCACAAGGCAAAGGCAAAATTAGAATTACTGATGAGGGTCTATTTCAGTTCTTATCTCAACTACATAAGAGAGACACTCCCAGAGCGGCCATTTATAGACCCCCCCCCCGGAATGCATTCTTTCCCCGGGGTATTAATTATTAATATTCCTTGCTGGGAAAAGAATTCAGTGATATCTGTCCTACTTGCACGTCTGTTTATAGGCTCCCTGCAAGAAGAAAAATATGGCTCTATTCTGCCTGACCCCGCAGGCAGTCAGACCTTATGATTATCTTCCCTTGTTCCCTGAAAATTGCTGTTATTCTGTTCTTTTTCAAGGTGCACTGATTTCATATTGTTCAAACACGTGTTTTACAATCAATTTGTACAATAGTGGTCCTGTGGTGACGTACATTCTCAGCTTACGAAGATAACGGGATTAAGAGATTAAAGTAAAGACAGGGAAGTGATAAATGTCTGTGAAATCTTCACAATTTATGTTCTTCTGCCTCAGCTTCAGCCAGTCCCTCTGTTCAGGGTCCCTGACTTCCAACAACACCCTGCCTAAGAGGAACTAACTGTAACAGAAGTAGAAATGGCAAGCAATATGTATAGTATGTCAGACGCATCTGTGAGAGAAGTTTGTTGGGAGTAAGTCTCCCAGCACACAAGGGAATAGAGGATCAAGCTAACAAGAGCTCAGTAAGCTTCTGAGGTCACAGAGCAGTATAATGAGATTTAAAGCTGGGCTCAAATTTTTAGAAGAAACTGGAGAACCTGAAGAAAAATCTGAAGCAGAAGTTCAGTGATGTGAACAATGCCAACATTCTTGGGAGCAGAGAAATGGTGTATTTCAATGACCTGATCGGTACACAAGCTTATCTACACCAGGCTTCCCACCCTTGGCAACAAGACTAGTTTTAGGTGTGGGAATTTCTTGTGCACTATCTATGTTAGACAGGAGTGTCTGGGGAGCTGGAAGTAGAGAGAGATGAGTTGCTTTGTGGCATACACAGTATTTGACTATGGTTGGGGAAGGAAAGGACTCACATTTTGTTGCTAAAATGAGTAGAGGGCCAGAGTGCTGCAAAAGTTTAGTGGAGAGAGCCAACATGTTGCTGAATTTGTAAAGAAAGATTTCAGGGAGAGATAAAATTTGATGTGGCTCTTGAATAAAAGAGATGGGATTTTAGATAAGGAGAAAAGGATAAGGAAAGCATTCAAGGCAGGAGAATCAGTATGCATAAGAGGAGGGTTCAAATATACATACTATGCATGGGGAATGACAATTATATCAGTTTGACTGGTTCAGCAGGTATATATAAGCAAATAATCAAGAAGATTGGAGAAGTGGATTGGAGCCAGATTATAACAGATCTTGAAATACTAGGCTAAGTACTTTGGACCTCATTGTATAAATAATAGAGAAAATTGATTATATTTTTTATTTTGAAAGTGAAAGTCTAGCAATGTTTTGAGAAGATTAATGTGGCATTAGTGTATAGAATGAATAAAGTAGAGACTAGAATGAGAAACATTATTGCTGTAAAATAATGGAGGCTGGAATTTAAAAATAGCAGTGGAAAAGGAAAGGGGGAGTTGTGAAAGACATCATGAAGGAAGACTTGATAGAATTTGGAATAATGGGAAAGGGAAGTTTGAAGAATGTCTCCAGGGTTTTATATTTAGGAGGCTCAATAATGGTAGAATCATTGTCTGAAATATCAACAACCAGAGGAGAAGCTGGTTTTGTGGGATGTAGATGTGCTAAATTGAGGTAATAATGAGATTTCTTAGGGAAAGAGTCCTGCAGGTAATTATATATACTACATCTAAAATTCAGTAAACAGATTAGGGGTCAAGATACATGTCTGACAATCTTTCTGGTAGAAGTGAAAGTTTAAGCCCTTAACTTTATAAATCATTCTCTAGGAGAATGTGTACAACAGTGATTCCAACCCAGGCTATGTATCATAATCACTGGTGCAGTGAGCAGCCATTGCTTCTGTCTGCCTTCCCTCTTCTGGTAACAGAAACAATTATTTTCATTTTCTTCCTCTCCATATGATTCTGGTGGGAAGATGGGGGAGCTAAGGTCATGGGATTCCACTTCCCACACCATAAAAGAAGGCCTTCAATCTAGTCTGGATAATCAAAGCACCTGTTCCCTAGATATAGTGACTGGTCCAAAGAGACCTAACTCTTTTCTCCAGACTCACTAACTATGCAGGGGGTGGAAGCCAGAAGCTTCCTGTAGCCTGTTTCCCACAACATAAAGGAAGCCTGCTTCACAGTGAAGCCCACAAGATGAAGCCCACACAGGGGTTCTAATGCTGCCATTTGAATCCCTAGAACCAGACATTTCTGAATTTAGTCCTACCACGTTTGCCAATATGAGAATTTATTTATATGCCATCCAGCCACATTGGAGGGCTAGAGAGGAGGGAAGGAAGGGGCATTGACAAAGGCTGCTTAATATGAATTGGCTGTCATCTTGTTCATTTGGCTGTTTAGATGTTTGTGATAATAGGATAGTTCTGTATCTTGATTGCAGTGGTAGATACACAAAACTTCACATGTGATACAATGACATAGAACTATATCCACACATTATACCAATGTCAGTTTCCTGGTTTTGCTAAACTACAGTTTTATAAGATGTAACCATTGGGGGAAATGGGGTGAAGGTACACAGAACCTCTCTGTAAGATGTTTTCAATTAGTTGTGAATCTATAATTACATAAAAATAAAAAGCTAAAAAATTTGCTATTTACAAGAGACATATCTAAATATAAAAATGAAGAATGGTTGAAAGTTAAAGGATGATAAAATATATTGCATGTAAATAATAACCAAAATAAAGTTAATAGGTATATTAATATCAGGCAAAATAGACCTTAAAATAAGAGACATTAATATACAATAATGAGAGTCAATCCATAGTGGTAAAAACTTTAATTTACTAGGAAGCTATCTAATAACAAAACCTCAAAATATGTAGAGCAAAAAATTGATAATTAAAAGGAGAAATAGACAAACCCATAATCATAATAGAAGGTTTTAAACATATTTTTTCTCAATAATTCAGAAATCAAACTGCAAAAAATATCAGTAAGAGTGAAAATCTGAATAGGACAATAAATTACCATATGCCCAGGATATGCAACTATAAAATGTATATATTTAGGAATATCAACCCCATGCTGGGCCACAAAGCAATTCTCAACAATTTTCAAAAGTCTGGCAGCATATAGACTTCATTCTTTGACTACAAGGCAGTTAGGTTATAAATCACAAACAAGAGATAATTACAAAATTCCATATACTTGGAAATTTAAAAAAACATTTCTAATAGCTAATGTGTCAAATAACTCATAATAGAAATTCAAAAATATTTCCATTTGAATGATATGAAAATATTATATATCCAAACTTGTTCAATGCATCCAAAATAATAATTGTAGGGTGATTTAGAGCCTTAAATGCCTATATAAAAACAAAATTTTTTTCCAAGATGGTGGATTGGAGGCTTTCAGCATGCCTCAGCCACTTGGAAATAGCAAGTTAGTACAGAAAGACCAACTCTGTGAACTTTAATTAAAAAAAGAAAAATGGGAATCTACTGAAACATGAAGGACACCCAAGACCCTGCAGAAGAGAACACTGGTAAACAGCCCCCATGACAGTGCCCTACTGAAAAGAGGAAAGAAAAGAAAAAGAAAAAAAATCCTACCCACATAAAAATAATTACAAAAATTAGAAGTGCCAGCTTCTCCAGATGAGAAGGAATCAATGCAAGAATTCTGGCACCATGAAAAATCTGAATGTAGTGACACCACCAAAGAATTGCACTAGATCTCCAGCAATTATCCCTAACCAAAATGAAAATTCAAAAATGACAGATAATGTATTCAAAGCATGGATTGCAAGGAAGCTCACTGAGATCCAAGACAAACTTGAAAACCAACAAAAAGAAACTTCTAAAGCAATCCAGGAAATAAAGGAAGAGATAAACATCTTAAAAATTAATCCATTGGAGCTGCTGAAATGGAAAAACTCACTTAAGGAATTTCAAAATACAATTAAAAGCTTTATCAATGGACTGGACCAAGTAGAAGAATGAATTTCAGAGCTTGAAGACCACTCTCTTGAACTAACCCAATCTCACAAAAATAAAGAAAAAGTTCATTTATTTATTTAATTTATTTAAGATGGAGTTTCACTATTGTTGCTGGGGCTGGAGTCCAATGGCACATTCTTGGCTCACTGCAACCTCCTCCTCCCCGTCCCAGGTTCAAGTGATTCTTCTGCCTCAGTCTCCTAAGTAGTTGGGATTACAGGCGCGTGCCATCATTCCCAGCAAATTTTGGTATATTTGGTAGAGATGGGTTTTCACCATGTTAGCCAGGCTGGTCTCAAACTCCTGGCCTCGGGTGATCCACATGCCTTGGCCTCCCAAAGTGCTGGGATGACAGGCATGAGCCACCATGCCTGTCCAGAAAAAAGAATTTTAAAAAATGAGAAAAGTCTTCAAGAAATATAAGATTATGTAAAGCAACCAAATGTGTGAATTACTGACATTCATGAGAGAGAAGGAGCAAACGAACTGAAAATTATATTTGAGGGTATAATTCAAAAAAACTTTCCTACTCCTGCTGGAGAGGTAGACATCGAGATATAAGAAATCCAGAGAACATCTGCAAGATACTATAGAAAACAAACATCACCAAGGCATATGGTTACCAGACTGCCCAAGGTCAACCTTGGACAAACAAATTGAAAACATTCCATGATCATGGATTGAAAGAATCAATATCATTAAAATGGCCATACTACCCAAAGCAATCTACAGATTCAACACTATTCCTGTCAAACTACTAATGCCATTTTTCACAGAATTGGAAAAAACTATTCTAAAGTTTATAAGGAACCAAACAAAAGAGCCCAAATAGCCAAAACAATCCTAAGCAAAAATTACCTGACTTCAAACTATATTGCAAGTCTACAGTAATCAAAACAGCATGGTACTGCTACAAAAACAGACATATAGACCAATGTAATAGAATAGAGAACCCCAAAATAAAGCCATACAACTATAGCCATGTAATCTTTGACAAAGTCAACAAAGTTAAACAAGTAGGAAAAGACTCTGTATTCATCAAATGGTTCTGGGATAGCTGGTGAGACATATGCAGAAGAATTAAACTGGACCCCTACCTTTCACCATATAAAAATTAATGCAAGATGGATCAAAAATTAAAATGTAAGACCTCAAACTAAAAGAATCCTAGAAAAAAACCTATGAAACATTCTGGACATGGCCTTGGGAAAGAATGTATTACTAAGCCCTCAAAAGTAACTCCAAGCTGGGCACAGTGGCTCATGCCTGTAATCCCAGTACTTTGGGAGGCCAAGGTGGGCAGATCACTTGAGGTCAGGAGTTCGAGACCAGCCTGGCCAACATGGTAAAACCCAGTCTCTACTAAAAATACAAAAATTAGCTGGGCATGGTAGCAGGTGCCTGTAATCCCAGCTACTTGGGAGGCTGAGGCAGGAGAATAGCTTGAACCTGGGAGACAAAGATTGCAGTGAGCCAATATCATACCACTGCACTCCAGCCTGGGCAACAGAGTGAGACTCTGTCTCAAAAAAGAAAAAAAAGTAACTCCAACAAAAACAAAAACAAAATGACAAGCAGGACCTAATTAAACTAAAGAGCTTCTGCACAGAAAAACAAAAACAAAAAAACCCAAAACCTACCAACAGAGTAAACAGATAACTATGAAATAGGAGAAAACATGATCAAATTATTCCTCCAACAATGGTCCAGTATCCAGAATTTATAAGGAAGTTAAATAATTGAACAAGCAAAAAATAAATAACTCCTTTAAAAATGAACAAAAGACTTGGACAGACACTTCTGAAAGGAAGACGTATAAGCAGCCGACAAACATGAAGAAAATGCTCATCATGACTAACCATCAGAGAAATGCAAATCAAAGTCAAAACGAGATACCATCTCCAACCAGTCAGAATGATTATTATTAAAAAATCAAAAAGCAACAGATGTTGGCAGGGCTGTGGAGAAAAAGGAACACATACTACACTGTTGGTAAGAATGTAAATTAGTTCAGCCCCTGAGGAAAGCAGTTTGTAGATTTCTCAAAGAACTTGGAACTATCATTTGACACAGCAATCCCATTACTGGGTATATATCTAAAAGAAAATAAATTATTTTACCAAAATACACATGTACTCATATGTTCATCATAGCACTATTCACAATAGCAAAGCCATGGAATCAGTCTAGGTGCCCATCAGTGGTGTACTAGATAAAGAAAACGTGGTGCATACACACCATGGAATACTATGCAGCCATAAAAAAGAACAAAATCATATCCTTTGCAGGAACATGGTTGGAGCTGGAGGTCATTATCCTAAGCAAATTAATGCAAGATCAGAAAACCAAATATTACATGTTCTCACAAGTGGGAGCTAAGCATTGGATACTCATGGGCGTAAAATGGTAATAATGGACACTGGTGACTATTAGAGAGGGGATGGAGAGAGGAGGGCAAGGGTTGAAAAACTGTTGGGTACTATGCTTAGTACCTGGGTGATGAGAACGTTTAGACCTCAAACCTCTGCCTCATGAAATAAAACCAGGTAATAAATCTGCACATGTATCCCCTGACTTTAAAATAAAAGTTGAGAAAGAAAATAAAAAAGAATAGAAGGACTAAATTAATAAGCTAAGTATCTAAGTCAAGGTGTTAGAAAAAGAATATCAGAGAAAAAACTCAAAAAGTGTTAGCAAGAAAATAACAGATAAGAATAGTAATGAATAAAATAGTAAACAAACTGACACTAGATCAAAGAGAAAACATCGTGTTTTTAAAAATAATTAATATATGTGATAAGCTTCTGGCAAAATCGATAAGGCATATATAAACAATGTTACTGATTCAAAAAAGAGATAATCACTACAGATGTTGCAGATATAAACAAGAAAAGAAGAGGATATTAAGAACAATTTTATGCCAACCACATTCCCAAATTCAATAACATAAAAAAATTCTTAGAAAAGCTTACTTTAAGAAATTAAGATAAAAATTTTTTTCACAAAGAAAAAATACAATTCCCAGATGGCTTACAGACAAGTTTTATCACACATTTAAGCAAATAATAATTCTAATCTTAAGCAAATTATTCCAGAATATAGATAAAGGGAATATTCCTGACTTATCTTACAACACTAGCATAATTTTGAAAACGATAGTACAAGAAAAGAAATTTAGGGACAATCTCACTTATTAACATAGCTACAAAAATCCTAAGCAAAACATTAGCAGTCAGAACTATGTATGAAAATGGTAATATAGCATTAACAAATTGGGCTTATTCCTTGTCTGAGAGGTTAATTTAATATAAAAAAGCAGTCAATGTAATTTTATGTATCAGATTAAAGGAGAAAAATTATATGACATTTTTATCAGATAAAATCATTCATATAATTGAAGCAAATAAATATAAATACTTTATGAGCAAGCTAGGAAATTGAAAAATAATTACTAAATCTTAGAAAGGGTATCTACAAAAAACCTAGAGCAAATATCCGTAGTGGTGAAGCACTAAAAACATTCCCTTTAAGATATAAAAAAGTACAATGGTGCCTGCCATCACTACTTGCCTTTAAACATTATTTAACATTGTATTTGAGATCCTAGCCAGCATAATGTAAGAAGAAATAAAATGAATAAGGATTGGAAAGGAATTCTTCTTTCAACCTAGAAAACCTAAAATTATCTACAAAAAATTTTTAAAGTTAAAAGAAGTAAAACATTCTTACAGTTTAAAAACTAGAAGAAAATAGAAGAAAAATAAAATAATCACTGGTAAGCTTAACAATCAGAATCAACCAGAGATAACATGTTGGTGTATTTTCTTTTAATCTTTTTTCTATGGTTTTTAAAAGAATATCCATTGAAATATAGACTTAATATTGTGTTATATGTATGCCATTTTGTGGTTTACTTTTCAATTTAGCCATGCATAATCCCTGACCTGCTTGTTTAAGATTACTCAAAAAGTCATTTTATTGACTGTATAATATTTTTGGTATGGATAACAATAATTAATTATTTTCAATATGTTTAGAAAGTTTCCAAATATTTCTACTATAAATAACCTAGTGGACAAGAAGTCTTTGTCTTCGTTTTACAATATGTCCCCATGAGACATTTAAAAAATGAAGTCTACCTTTAAGACCATATAAATAGCCTAAAATGCTTAATATACATTACCAAATTGCTTTCCGTGCTATATTAGATTAAACTGCAACCATAAGATCTATAAGTTTTCAACTAATTAAACCCAACATTCATTTAATATATTCATTTGATTGTATCTTTGCTATTCAAAGAGTTAATAATATGCCATCCCAATCATGCTACTTGACTTCAGACTATACTACAAGGCTACACTAACCAAAACAGCATGGTACTGGTACAAAAACAGATATATAGACCAATGGAATGAAACAGAGGCCTGAGAAATAACACCACACATCTACAACCATCTGATCTTTGACAAACTTGACAAAAACAAGCAATGGGGAAAGGGTTCCCTATTTAATAAATGGTGCTGGGAAAACTGGTAAACCATATGTAGAAAGCTGAAACTAGATCCCTTCCTTACACCTTACACAAAAATTAACTCAAGCTGGATTAAAGACTTAAATATAAGACCAAAAACCATAAAAGCCTTAGAAGAAAACCTAGGCAATACCATTCAGGACATAGGCATGGACAAAGACTTCATGACTAAAACACCAAAAGCCATGGCAACAAAAGCCAAAATAGACAAATGGGATCTAATTAAAGTAAAGAGCTTCTGCACAGCAAAAGAAACTATCATCAGAGTGAACAGGCAACCTACAGAATGGGAGAAAATGTTTGCCATCTATCCGTCTGACAAAGGGCTAATATCCAGAATCTACAAATAACTTAAACAAATTTGCAAGAAAAAAACAAACAACCCCATAAAAAAGCGGGCAAAGGATATAAACAGACACTTCTTAAAGGAAGACATTTATGCAGCCAGCAGACACATGAAGAAATGCTCATAATCCCTGGTCATCAGAGAAATGCAAATCAAAACCACAATGAGATGCCATCTTATGCCAGTTAGAGTGGTGATTATTAAAAAGTCAGGAAACAATAGATGTTGAAGAGGATGTGGAGAAATAGGAACACTTTTACACTGTTGGCGGGAGTGTAAATTAGTTCAACCATTGTGGAAGATGGTGTGGCGACTCCTCAAGGATCTAGAACTAGAAATACCATTTGACCCAGCAATCCCATTACTGGGTATATACCCAAAGGCTTATAAATCATGCCGCTATAAAGACACATGCACATGTATGTTTATTGCGACACTATTCACAATAGCAAAG
>NW_012101674.1:154153-156703 GCF_000951045.1 Mandrillus leucophaeus | reverse complement strand
CTCTTTCTCTCTTTCTCTCTTTCTCTCTTTCTCTCTTTCTCTCTTTCTCTCTTTCTCTCTTTCTCTCTTTCTCTCTTTCTCTCTTTCTTTCTTTCTTTCTTTCTTTCTTTCTTCTTTCATGGAGTCTCACCTTGTCACCCAGGCTGGAGTGCAATGGCGTGATCTTGGCTCACTGCAACCTCCGCCTCCACGTTCAAGCGATTCTTCTGCCTCAGCCTCCCTAGTAGCTGGGATTACAGGCATGCGCCACCTTGCCTGGCTAATTTTTTGTATCTTTAGTGGAGATGGAGTTTCACCATGTTGGCCAGGTTGATCTTGAACTCCTGACCTCATGATCCGCCCACCTTGGCCTCCCAAAGTGCTGGGATTACAGGTTTGAGCCACTGCACCTGGCCTGCCTTTTATTCTTTTTCTTAAAAGCAGGAGATGAAATTCCCATGTGAAAGATGTTCTCCCTCTACCAAAAGGAAAATAACATTCATATCATCAAGGATAGAAAGTTGACACCAAGGGAAATCTATACAAACAAACCTTGTTAAACTAACCTTACTTTAGCCCAAGCTCCTTTGCTTTATTATATTTTATAACTTACTATTTTTTATGCAATTCAGTATAGTATGTAAGTGATTGACTCTAAGTGCTCTTTGGGTCTTCATTTCTTTATGAGGGCTCCTATGGTATGTAAAACTATATTAAATACATTTGTATGTTTTTCTCCTATTAGTCTTTCTTATATCAATTTAATTATCAGGCTCAGCCAGGACTCTAAGAGGATGGAAGTGGAATTTTTGTCTCCCCTATGCTGCTTTGATATTAGGAATTTTTTTTAAGAGACTTTATTTTTTAGAGTAATTTGGTGTTCACAGCAAAATTGAGAGGAAACTACAGAGATTTCCCATATACCCCCTGCCCCAACATGCATAGCCTACCCCATTGTCAATATTCCTCACCCATCAGTTGTAGCAACTGATAAGCCTAAATGATAGGAATTTGCATCCTATTTTACTTGTTTTGTCTTTAATTACTAGTGAGGTTGAGTATTTTTTGTTTCTGATGCACTTGTATTGTACATTTTCTTTTGATCATTTTTTCCTATTTATGGTAGTTCAAGTATTTTTATCATTTAAAAAATTGGTTAAGTTCTGAATGTAGTAAGAATTTTAACATTTTGATATATTTGTTATAAATTGTTTTCCAGTTTTGATTTTTGTTTTCACCCACCAATAACTTTTTTTTGATAAGATATATGGCAGTAACAATTATTATATTTTAATTTGTATTTCTCATTTTAGTAAAATTATTATTTTGTTTCAGAGGAACTAAGAAATATTAGAATATCATACATATGCAGCAAGAGAGGAAAATGAAGGCTGGGAGAGCCAGCACAGGCCTTTTTAATATTGTAATCATGTGGTAATCTAAAAGATGAAAAAAGTGTCCACATTTCTATGTGTACCCATTTTGACTAGGTACAGTGAGCGTTACCAACTAGAAGATCAATAATAACAGTCATATTTCTGAAAGTGGCATGAAGAGTGTGTACACACAAAGAAATGGTGAGCATTCAATTTCTTTTCTCTAGTGGCCAAAATTCTCATTTAAAAAATAATTTTTCTTTTAACTAATGAACTTAAAAGTAGTCCACTGATTTTATCAAAGGCATGATTTTATTTCCTTTGGAGAGACAAAGCTTAAAGGAATATCAGCTCAAAAGATAACATAAATTTGTATGTTGCTTCCTAAGTTTTTGTCACTGTTTCTTCCTATTAGACCTGTCTCCTGAAATTCTAAAGTCATCAAAACCCACACAATGTAATAGCTAAACAATTGGAGGTTTTCTTAAACACTAGAATAAGAATTCACCTCTATTTCCCAATTCAACTTATGATTAGCAACATTGTCCAACTGAGCTCATAGAAAAAAGGATATCACTAGAAAATAATATCATACAAGTAATATAAAATTAGTCATTTAAATTTCCTAGAAATTAAAATAAAAAAATTAAATTCCTCTCCCATTATCAGTTTCCTGTGGGAGAAATTTAACTCACTTTCCAAGTAAATGCCCTCTTCTATTTTGTTATTTTTGTTGAAATTTTAACAGCTTCTTTAGCACCATAGTAGTCCATTCTTGCACTGCTATAAAGAAATGCCTGAGCCTGGGTAACTTATAAAGAAAAAAGGTTTAATTGGCTTGTGATTCTGTAGGCTCTACAGGACGTATAGTGGCTTTTGCTTCTGGGGAGGCCTCAGTAAACTTACAGTCAAGGTGGATGGCAAAGGAGGAACATCTTACAAGTCCAGAGCAGGAGGAAGAGGGGGCAGGGGAGGTGCTACACACTTTTAAACAACCAGATCTCACAATAACTCACTTGCTCACTATCATGAGAACAGCACCAATGGGATGGTGTAAATCATTCATGAGAAACTGCCCCCATGATTCAATCACCTTCAACCAGGCCCCACCTCCAACATTGGGGATTACTATTGGACATGAGATATGGGTGGGGACACATATCCAAACCATATCAAGCACCAATCTCAAAGCTCT
>NW_012101674.1:151110-153163 GCF_000951045.1 Mandrillus leucophaeus | reverse complement strand
GTCTTCGTTTTACAATATGTCCCCATGAGACATTTAAAAAATGAAGTCTACCTTTAAGACCATATAAATAGCCTAAAATGCTTAATATACATTACCAAATTGCTTTCCGTGCTATATTAGATTAAACTGCAACCATAAGATCTATAAGTTTTCAACTAATTAAACCCAACATTCATTTAATATATTCATTTGATTGTATCTTTGCTATTCAAAGAGTTAATAATATGCCATCCCAATCATGCTACTTGACTTCAGACTATACTACAAGGCTACACTAACCAAAACAGCATGGTACTGGTACAAAAACAGATATATAGACCAATGGAATGAAACAGAGGCCTGAGAAATAACACCACACATCTACAACCATCTGATCTTTGACAAACTTGACAAAAACAAGCAATGGGGAAAGGGTTCCCTATTTAATAAATGGTGCTGGGAAAACTGGTAAACCATATGTAGAAAGCTGAAACTAGATCCCTTCCTTACACCTTACACAAAAATTAACTCAAGCTGGATTAAAGACTTAAATATAAGACCAAAAACCATAAAAGCCTTAGAAGAAAACCTAGGCAATACCATTCAGGACATAGGCATGGACAAAGACTTCATGACTAAAACACCAAAAGCCATGGCAACAAAAGCCAAAATAGACAAATGGGATCTAATTAAAGTAAAGAGCTTCTGCACAGCAAAAGAAACTATCATCAGAGTGAACAGGCAACCTACAGAATGGGAGAAAATGTTTGCCATCTATCCGTCTGACAAAGGGCTAATATCCAGAATCTACAAATAACTTAAACAAATTTGCAAGAAAAAAACAAACAACCCCATAAAAAAGCGGGCAAAGGATATAAACAGACACTTCTTAAAGGAAGACATTTATGCAGCCAGCAGACACATGAAGAAATGCTCATAATCCCTGGTCATCAGAGAAATGCAAATCAAAACCACAATGAGATGCCATCTTATGCCAGTTAGAGTGGTGATTATTAAAAAGTCAGGAAACAATAGATGTTGAAGAGGATGTGGAGAAATAGGAACACTTTTACACTGTTGGCGGGAGTGTAAATTAGTTCAACCATTGTGGAAGATGGTGTGGCGACTCCTCAAGGATCTAGAACTAGAAATACCATTTGACCCAGCAATCCCATTACTGGGTATATACCCAAAGGCTTATAAATCATGCCGCTATAAAGACACATGCACATGTATGTTTATTGCGACACTATTCACAATAGCAAAGGCTTGGAACCAACCCAACTGTCCATCAATAATAGACTGGATAAAGAAAATGTGGCACATATACACCATGGAATACTATGCAGCCATAAAAAAGGGTGAGTTCATGTCCTCCACAGGGACATGGATGAAGCTGGAAACCATCATTCTTAGCAAACTATCACAAGGACAGAAAACCAAATACCACATGTTCTCACTCGTAAGTGGGAGTTGAACAATGAGAACACATAAACACAGGGAGGGGAACATCCCACACCAGGGCCTGTTAGGGGGTGGGGAACTGGAGGAGGGATAGCATTAGGATAAATACCTAATGTAAATGACAAGTTGATGGGTGTAGCAAACCAACATGGCACATGTATACCTGTGTAACAAACCTCTACCTTGTGCACATGTACCCTAGAACTTAAAGTATAATAATTAAAAAAAAATGTTATTCTTGGCCTGGAGCAGTGGCTAATGCCTATAATTCCAGCACTTTGGGAGGCCGAGGTGGGTGGATCACTCACAGTCAGGAGTAGGAGACCAGCCTGGCCAACATGGTGAAACCCGGCTTCTACTAAAAATACAAAAATTAACCTGGCATGATGGCACACACCTGTAATCCCAGCTACTCAGGAGGCTGAGGCAGGAGAATTGCTTGAACCCAGGAGGTGGAGGTTGCAGTGAGCCAAGATCGCGACCCTGCACTTCAGCTTGGGTGACAGAGCAAGACTCTGTCTCAAACAAACAAATAAACAAACAAATAAAAAAGAATATGCCATTCCAAAATATGCTGATCTAGGATATTGACTATTTTGAATTAAGGGAA
>NW_012101674.1:99995-145691 GCF_000951045.1 Mandrillus leucophaeus | reverse complement strand
GCTACACACTTTTAAACAACCAGATCTCACAATAACTCACTTGCTCACTATCATGAGAACAGCACCAATGGGATGGTGTAAATCATTCATGAGAAACTGCCCCCATGATTCAATCACCTTCAACCAGGCCCCACCTCCAACATTGGGGATTACTATTGGACATGAGATATGGGTGGGGACACATATCCAAACCATATCAAGCACCAATCTCAAAGCTCTGAGAGAAAAAGACTGAAAAAGCTCATCACATTCTAGGTGAAAATAAATAAAAACAGACCTATACCCACATACATGCTGGAAAAAATATTTATAATATTAGGATAAAGACAAAAACTCCTATAACTAGAAATGTGGGAAAAATAGGTTAATTCCTTTAGATTTCTCTTTTATAATATTAAATACCAGAGGACAATAAGCAAGGTCTATCAAGTCATGATGAGAAAAGATAATTTCTGAATTTTATACCCAACTAAACTATCTTTTACGTATGAAAGTAAAAGACATTTTTTGGCCGGGTGTGGTGGCTTACGCCTGTAATCCCAGCACTTTAGGAGGCTGAGGCGGGCAGATCATGAGGTCAGGAGTTCAAGGCCAGCCTGGCCAATATAGTGAAACTCTGTCTCTACTAACGATACAATAAGTGGGGGTGGTGGTGCTTGCCTATAGTCCCAGCTACTTGGGAGGCTGAGGCAGGAGAATCGCTTGAACCCAGGAGGCGGATGTTGCAGTGAGCCGAGATTGTGCCACTGCACTCCAGCCTGTGCAACAGAGAGAGAGACTCTGTCTCATAAAATAAAATAAATAAAATAAAAGACATTTTCTGATATAAAATGACGTATTTTTTAAAATAAAATTATTGATAGGTAAAGCAGAATGAAGAGCTGAAGAGTGGAAAGGTCTGAAAAAGAAAGCTAAGTGTGATTAATTGTGGTCACCTTGATTATATAACTAACCTTGAAAGAGTCAATCTGTGGTATAAATATAACACAGTACAAATAATCTAAATCTCAAACCTCAGACTATATTAACCAAAGCTGAGAACAAGAACATAAAATGAATGGGGGTAAGCATTGAAACTGGCTCAAACAAACTTAGAAGTAAGCGATTATGGTACACTTGGTTATTAACTTATGTTGAAGAAAACAGTTATGTGGTATAAATATAGTAATACAATAATAATGTAGACCCCAAATATCAGATATTGTTACGAGGAACAGAGAGAGAGGAGGAGGATGTGGGGTTAAATGTTCTAAGACAGCAATGACTTACAAAAAGAGAAGAGTAGTGTTTAACTACTGACATTGTTTAGAATTGGCTGGTGCATGGTGATAATGAAAAGCAGACCAAATTTAATTTGGTTTTATTTTCACTTAAAAATTCTCTACACCATTTACATTTCTTGAGTGCATTCAGACTGTTCATACTGACAATCTTCTTATATGCCATAGGTGTCAAATGGGAAATTTAAATGTATTGCTATTGACATTAGAGGCCAGTACAAGTATGATGACCATAAATTGAATTTAAAAGAACTTCTAAACACTGGAAAATTTAAAGTAAAGAAGAGGGGAAATTTCCAGTCAGTGACCAAAATGTTTAGTGTAAATCATACCATAGTAATTACTACGGAATACAATGTCTTAAAATGAAATAAATTAAAGATACTGGAAAGCATATGAAATAGAAGCTAGAGAAAAGTTTTCTTTGAAAAAGTGTAACTAGAAGCAGTAAGAATTGCAAGGTTTTGGCTTGGTCTGACAAAGGCTTGGCCTAATGGTTCTCTTCAACTCCTGAAACTACTGAGTTAGAAAACCACAAGTAAACCAAAGCCTTATCAATTCAAGGTGCCAGATCAGATGTCTGGATTGAAAAAGCAACTGGAAATTTAAAGGGAAAATTCTGAATAGGACAATAACACAGGGTAAGACCCAAAATCTGAGTATAAACACTGCCTAAATACCTAAAGTACTCATATGTGGAGGAGACACCAGGGTATATAGCAAAAAGCAGACAGAGACTTGACAGGTAGAGATTAACAGCATAAGAGCTGAGGTTTTTGCCTTAAAAAAAGAGTGCATTTCCCAATTCTATGCAGGTTGGATAGGATAAAGCTGAAAATTCAGGGTGTGAAATATCAGAGGACAGTGCTGAGGATGGCAAAGTATATTGAAATTGGTGACGGGGTCTCCCTAAAAACAAGGTAAGTCTAGAATGAACCCTCAAATGTGAGTACAGTGTATAATGTTGGTCCAAATCCTTGGATGACTGCCAAATTACCCAGGCACAGGGATTACACCAGGAGCCAGGCTAACACAGCAATAACACAAACCATAAGACCAGAAAGCATGTATCAGTAGTTGTGTAATACAAGGAAGACAAAGTTTGCAATTTGAATCCAAGCAAGTGAATTACCCAAGAGAATGAAAGAATAATCTTCAGATAAACACAACAAAATTCTAAGTCACTGCAACATATAATTATATAATATCTAGTTTCCTACCAAATATTTAGACATTCAAAGAAAGAGGAACATGGGACCCATATTCGGGAAAAACTAGAGTCAATTAAAAAATGACTCCAAGTGAGTCAGATGTTGACTGAGCAGAGACCAAGGTTTCAAAGCAACTATTAGGAATATATTCATAGAATTTAAGAAAAATATGTTAGTTAAACTAAAAACAAATGATCTTCTTGGTCAAATTATTTTTGGCAATTCTTGTCATTTCCTGTTTCATATAAATTTTAGAATTGGTGTCTCAATTTCTGCAAAATAACCTGAATGGATTTTAATAGGAATTGTATTGAATAGATCGGTTTGGAGAGAGCTGACGTCGTAACAATACTGAGTCTCAAATCCATAAATACACACTATCTCTCCATTTATTTAGAATTTCTCTAATTTTTCTCAATGATATTTTGTAGTTTGTGGTAAACCAGTAAGCCCCATCTTTTGTTAACTCTATTCCTAAATATTTTGTTATTTTTGATGCTATTATGAATGAATTTGTTTTCTTAATTTCATTCTCAGATTGACCACTGGTAGTATAAAAAAACAGATGATATACCTGGGCAAGATGACCGAGTAGGAACAGCTCCAGTCTGCAGCTCCGAATGAGATCAATGCAGAAGGTGGGTGATTTCTGCATTTCCAACTGAGGTACCATACTCAACTCAATGAGACTGGTTAGACAGTGGATGCAGCCCATGGAGGGTGAGCAAAAGTAGGGTGGGGCATTGCCTCACCTGGGAAGTGCAAGGGGTTGGGGAACTCCCTCCCTTAATCAAGGGAAGCCTTGAGGGACTAAGTGCACTCTGGCTCAGACACTATGCTTTTCCCAGGGTCTTTGCAACCCACAGACCAGGAGATTCCCTCAGGTGCCTACGCCACCCGGGTCCTGGGTTTCAAGCACAAAACTGTGCAGCCATTTGGGCAGACACCGAGCTAGCTGCAGGAGTTTTTTTTTTTTTTTTTTCAATACCCCAGTGGCACCTGGAATGCCAGTGAGACAGAACTGTTCACTCCCTGGAAGGGGGCTAAAGCCAGGGAGCCAAGCGGTCTTGCTCAGTGGATCCCATCCCCATGGAGTGCAGCAAGCTAAGATCCACTAGCTTGAAATTCTCACTGCTAGCACAGCAGTCTGAAGTCAACCTGGGATGCTCCAGTTTGGTGGGGGGAGAGACGTCCACCATTACTGAGGCTTGAGTATGCAGTTTTCCTCTCAAGGTGTAAACAAAGCCTCTGGGAAGTTCAAACTGGGCTGAGCCCACCACAGCTCGGTAAACTGCTTTAGCCAGACTGCCTCTCTAGATTCCTCCTTTTTGGGCAGGCATCTCTGAAAGAAAGGCAGCAGCCCCAGTCAGGGGTTATAGATAAAACTCCCATCTCATCTTCTTGGGACAGAGCACCTGAGGGAAGGGGCGGCTGTGGGCACAGCTTCAGCACATTTAAACATTCCTGCTTGATGGCTCTGAAGAGAGCAGCATATCCCCCAGCACAGCGCTCAGCTCTGCTAAGGGACAGACTGCCTTCTCAAGTGGGTCTCTGACCCCCGTGCCTCCTGACTTGGAGATATCTCCCAGCAGGGGTCGACAGACACCTCATGCAGGAGAGCTCTGGCTGGCATCTGGTGGGTGCCCCTCTGGGATGAAGCTTGCAGAGGAAGGATCAGGCAGCATTCTTTGCTGTTCTGCAGCCTCTGCTGGTGATACCCAGGAAAACAGGGTCTGGAGTGGACCTCCAGCAAACTCCAGCAGACCTGCAGCAGAGGGGCCTGATTGTTAGAAGGAAAACTAACGAACAGAAAGAAATAGTATCAACATCAACAACAAAAAAAATCCACACAAAAACCCCTTGCAAAGGTCACCAACATCAAAGACCAAAGATAGATGAATCCATGAAGATGAGGCCAAACCAGTGAAAAAAGGCTGAAAATTCCTAAAACCAGAATGCCTCCTCTCCTCCAAAGAATCACAACTCCTCACCAGCAAGGGAACAAAACTGGATGGAGAATGAGTTTCATGAATTGACAGAAGTAGGCTTCAGAAGGTGAGTAATAACAAACTCCTCCAAGCTAAAGGAACATGTTGTAACCCAGTGCAAGGAAGCTAAGATCCTTTAAAAAGGTTAGAGAAATTGCTAACTAGAATAACCAGTTTAGAGAAGAATATAAATGACCTGATGGAGTTGAAAAACACAGCACGAGAACTTCATGAAGCATACACAAACTTCAATAGCTGAATCAATCAAGCAGAAGACAAGATATCAGAGACTGAAGACTAACTTAATGAAATAAAGCATGAAGACAAGATTAAAGAAAAAAGAATGAAAAGGAATGAACAAAGCCTCCAAGAAATATGGGACTATGTGAAAAGACCAAATCTACGTTTGACTGGTGTACATAAAAGTGATGGGGAGAATGGAACCAAGCTGGAAAACACTCTTCAGGATATTATCCAGGAGAACTTTCCCATCCTAGCAAGACAAGCTGACATTCAAACTCAGGAAATACAGAGAACACCACAAAGATACTTGTCAAGAAGAGCAACCCCAAGACATGTAATTGTCAGATTCACCAAGGTTGAAATGAAGGAAAAAATGTTAAGCGTAGCCAGAGAGAAAGGTTGGGTTACCTATAAAGAAAAGCCCATTAGACTAACAGCAGATCTCTCTGCAGAAACCCTACAAGCCAGAAAAGAGTGGAGACCAATATTAAACATTCTTAAAGAGAAGAATCTTCGACCTAGAATTTCATGTCGAACCAAACTAAACTTCATAAGTGAAGGAGAAATAAAAACCTTTACAGGCAAGCAAATGCTGAGAGATCTTGTCACCACCAGGCCTG
The DNA here is from genome assembly GCF_000951045.1 of Mandrillus leucophaeus. NCBI lineage: Eukaryota > Metazoa > Chordata > Mammalia > Primates > Cercopithecidae > Mandrillus > Mandrillus leucophaeus. The sequence goes on along the minus strand of NW_012101674.1, from coordinate 140,349 downwards.
CCTTACAAGAGCTCCTGAAGGAAGCACTAAATATGGAAAGGAAAAACCAGTACCAGCCACTTCAAAAACATACCAAGTTGTAAAGACCATCAACACTATGAAGAAACTGCATCAACTAACAGGCAAAGTAACCAGCTAGCATCTTAATGTCAGAATCATATTCACACATAACAATATTAACCTTAAATGTAAACAGGTTAAAAGCCCCAATTAAAAGACACAGACTTACAAATTTGATAAAGAGTCAAGACCCATCACAGTGCTGTATTCAGTAGACCCATCTCATGTGCAAAGAAACACATAGGCTCAAAATAAAGGGATGGAACAATATTTACTAAGGAAATGGAAAGCAAAAAAAACAGAGGTGGCAATCTTAGCCTCTAATAGAGCACACTTTAAACCAACAAAGATCAAAAAAGACAAAGAAGGGCATCACATAATAGTAAAGGGATCAATGCACAAGAAGAGCTAAGTATCCTAAATATATATGCAACCAATATAGGAGCACCCAGATTAATAAAGCAAGTTCTTAGAGAACTACAAAGAGAACTAGACTCCACACTATAATAGTGGGAGATTTTAACACTCCACTGCCAATATTAGACAGATCAACGAGATAGAAAATTAACAGAAATATTCAGGACTTGAACTCAGTTCTGGACCAAGTGGAATTGATAGACATCTACCGAACTTTCCACCCCAAATCAACAGAATATACATTATTTTCAGCACTACATCACACTTATTCTAAAAGTGATCACATAATTGGAAGTGAAGCACTCCTCAGCAAACACAAAAGAACAGAAATCATAACAAACTGTCTCTCAGGCCAAAGTGCAATCAAACTAGAACTCAGGATTAAGAAACTCACTCAAAACCACACAACTACATGGAAACAGAACAACGCGCTCCTGAATGACTACTGGATAAATAATGAAATGAAGGCAGAAATAAATAGGTTCTTAGAAACCAGTGAGAACAAAGATGCAATGTACCAGAATCTCTGGGACACAGCTAAAGCAGTGTTTAGAGGGAAATTTATAGCACTAAATGCCCAAAGGAGAAAGTGAGAAAGATCTAAAATCGACACCCTAACATCACAATTAAAAGAACTAGAGAAGCAAGAGCAAACAAATTCAAAAGCTATCAGAAGACAACAAATAACTAAGATCAGAGCAGAACTGAAGGAAATAGAGACACAAAAAACCCTTCAAAAAATCAATGAATCCAGGAGCTGGTTTTTTGAAAAGATCAGCAAAGTAGATAGACTGCTAGCCAGACTAATAAAGAAGAAAAGACAGAAGTATCAAATAGACAAAATAAAAAATGATAAAGGGGTTGTCACCACTGATTCCACAGAAATACAAACTACCATCAGGGAGTAAATACTTCCACACAAATAAACTAGAAAATCTAGAAGAAATGGATAAATTCCTGGACACATACACCCTCCCAAGACTAAGCCAGGAAGAAGTCAAATCCCTGACTAGACCAATAACAAGTTCTGAAATTAAGGCAGTAATTAATAGCCTACCAACCAAAAAAAGCCCAGGACCAGACGAATTCACAGCCAAATTCTAATGGAGGTAAAAACAGGAACTAGTATCATTCCTTCTGAAACTATTCCCAACAGTAGAAAAAAAAAACAATAGAATCTTCCCTAACTCATTTTATGAGGCTGGCATCATCCTGATACCAAAACCTGGCAGAGACAACAAAAAAAGAAAATTTCACGTCAATATCCCTGATGAACATCAATGCGAAAATCCTCAATAAAACACTGGCAAACTGAATCCAGCAGAATATCAAAGCTTATCCACCATGATCAAGTTGGCTTCATCCCTGGGATGCAAGGTTGGTTCAATATATGCAAATCAGTAAACATAATCCATCATGTAAATAGAACCAATAACAAAAGCAACATGATTATCTCAATAGATGCAGAAAAGGCCTTTGATAAAATTCAAAAGCCTTTCATGCTAAAAACTCTCAATAAACTGGGTATTCATGGAACATATCTCAAAATAATAATATAAATAAAAAATAAATAATTATGACAAACCCACAGTCAATATCATACTGAATGGGCAAAAACTGGAAGCATTCCTTTTGAAAACTGGCACAAGACAAAGATGCCCTCTCTTACCACTCCTATTCAACATAGTATTGGAAGTTCTGGCCAGGACAAGCAGGCAAGAGAAAGAAATAAAGTGTATTCAAATAGGGAGAGAGGAAGTCAGATTGTCTCTGTTTGCAGATGACATGATTGTATACTTAGAAAACCCCATCGTCTCAGCCCCAAATCTCCTTAAGCTGATAAGCAACTTCGCCAAAGTCTCAGGATACAAAATCCATGTGCAAAAATCACATGCATTCCCATGTACCAATAATAGACAGAGAGCCAAATTATGAGTGAACTCCCATTCACAATTGCTACAAAGAGAATAAAATACCTAGGAATACAACTTACAAGGCATGTGAATGACCTCTTCAAGGAGAACTACAAACCACTGCTCAAGGAAATAGGAAAACACAAACAAATGGAAAAACATTCCATGCTCATGGATAGGAATAATCGATATCATGAAAATGGCCATACTGCCCAAGGTAATTTACAGATTCAATGCCATCCCCATCAAGCTACCACTGATTTTCTTCAAATAATTAGAAAAAACTACTTTAAATTTCATACAGAACCAAAAAAGAGCCTGTATAGCCAAGACAATCCTAAGCAAAAAGAACAAAGCTGGAGACATCATGCTACCTGACTTCAAACTATACTACAAGGCTACAGTAACCAAAACAGTATGGTACCAAAACAGATATATAGACCAGTAGACCAGTGGAACAGAACAGAGGCCTCAGAAATAATGCCACACATCTACAACCATCTGGTCTGTGACAAACCTGACAAAAACAAGCAATGGGGAAAGGATTCCCTATTTAATAAATGGTGTTGGGAAAACTGGCTAGCCATATGCAGAAAACTGAAACTGGACCCCTTCCTTACACCTTATACAAAAATTAACCCAAGGTGAATTAAAATCTTAAACGTAAGACCTAAAACCATAAAAACCCTAGAAGAAAACCTAGGCTATTAATACCATTCAGGACTTAAGCATGGGCAAAGACTTCATGACTAAAAGACCAAAAACCATAGTGACAAAAGCCAAAATAGACAAATGGGATCTAATTAAAGTAAAGAGCTTCTGCACAGCAAAAGAAAGTATCATCAGAGTGAACAGGCAACCTACAGAATGGGAGAAAATGTTTGCAATCTATCTATCTGACAAAGGGCCAATATCCAGAATCTACAAGGAACTTAAACAAATTTACAAGAAAAAAAAAATAACCCCATCAAAATTGGGTTAAGGATATGAACAGACACTTCTCAAAAGAAGACGTTTTTGTGGCCAAGAAACATGAAAACGAGCTTATCATCACTGGTCATTAGAGAAATGCAAATCAAAACCACTATGAGATACCATTTCATGCCAGTTAGAATGGCAATCATTAAAAAGTCAGGAAACAACAGATGCTGCAGAGGATGTGGAGAAATAGGAAAGCTTTTACACTGTTAGTGGGAGTGTAAATTCAATCATTGTGGAAGACAGTGTGGCGATTCCTTAAGGATCTAGAACCAGAAATACCATTTGACCCAGCAATCCCATTATTGGGTATATACCCAAAGGTTTATAAGTCATCTACTATAAAGACACATGCACATGTCTATTTATTGCAGCACTGTTCACAATAGCAAAGACTTGGAACCAACCCAAGTGCCCATCAATAATAGACTGGATAAAGAAAATATGGCAGATATGCACCATGGAATACTACGGAGCCATAAAAAAGGATGAGTTCATGTCCTCCACAGGGACATGGATGAAGCTGGAAACCATTATTCTCAGGAAACTAACACAGGAAGAGAAAACCAAATACTGCGTGTTTTCACTCATCAGTGGAAATTGAACAATGAGAGCATATGGACACAGGGAGGGGAACATCACACACTGGGGCCTGTCTCCATAGTGGCTGTACTAATTTACAGTCTCACCAACAGTGCACAAGAGTTCCTTTATCTTCAAATCCTCACCAGCATTCATTATTTCCTATCTTTTTGATGAAAGCCATTTTAACTGGGTTAAGGTGATATCACATTGTGGTTTTGATTCACATTTCTCTGATGATTAGTAATGTTGAGCATTTTCTCATATACCTGTTGGTCATTTGTATGTCTTCTTTTGAAAAATGCCTATTCAGATCTTTTGCCTATTTAAAATCAGTTTTTTTGTTTGTTTGTTTGTTTTTGGCTAATGAGTTGTTTGTGTTCCTTATATATTTTGGTTATTAATCCTTTGTCAGATGGATAGTTTGCCAATATTTTTTCCTTTCTGTGGGCTGTCTCTTCACTTTGTTGATTATTTCATTCACTGGGTAGAAGTTTTTTAGCTTGGTATATCTTATTTGCTAATTTTTGCTTTGGTTGTCTGTACTTTTGAGGTGTTAACCAAAAAACTCTTTGCCCAGAACAATGTTCTAGAACATTTCCCTGATGTTTTCCTCTAGTAGTTTCATAGTTTGAGGTCTTACATTTGAGTCTGTATTCAATTTTAATAAGAATTTTGTATATGACGGAAGATGGAGATCTAGTTTTATTCTTTTGCATATGGATATCCAGTTTTCCCAGCACCATTTATTGAAAAGACTGTCCTTTCCCTAGTGAGTGTTCTTGGCATATTTGTAAAAAGTGATTTGGCTGTAAATGCATGGATTTAAATCTGAGTTCTCTATTCTGTTCCATTGGTGTGTGTGTCCCTTTTGATGCCAGTACCATGCTGTTTTAATTTCTTTAGCTTTGTGGTATATTTTGACATTAGGTAGTGTAATGCCCCTGGCCTTATTTTTAATTTTAATTTTTTTTTTTTTTTGCTCAGGGTTTCTTTGGCTATTTGGGGTATTTTGTGGTTGTATACAAAATATAGGTTTGTTTTTGCTATTTCTGCAAAGAATGTCATTGTTATTTTTATGGGGATTGAGTTGAATCTGTAGATTGCTTTGGGTAGTGTGTCATTTTAACAATTTAACAATTGTCATTTAACAATATTAATTCTTCCAATTCATGGTCATGGAATGTCTTTCCATTTTTTGGTGTCCTCTTCAAGTTCCTTTATCAGTGTTTCATAGTTTTCATTGTAGAGATCTTTCTACAGGGAGACTATCAAATAAAATTTGATAAAATTTATTTTTAAATATTTTATATGCTTTGTAGCAACTATACATAGGATTGCTTTCTTGATTTCTCTTCCAGCTTGTTCATTATTGGTGTATAGAAATGCTGCTAGTTATTGTATGTTGGTTTTGTATTCTGCAACTTTACTGATTTTTTTATTAGCTCTAAGAGTTTATTTGATGGAGCCTTTAGCTTTTTCTATATATAAGATCACGTTTTCTGCAAACAGATATTTTGACTTCCTCCTCTTCAATTTGGATGTCCTTTATATTTTTCTTGCTTAATTGCTTTGACTGGGACTTCCAGTGCTATGCTGAATAAGAGTGGTGAAAGTGGCCATACTTGTCTTGTTCCAGGACTTGGTAGAAAAGCTTTCAACGTTTTTTTTTTAGCATTCAGTACAATGTTAGCTGTGGGTATGTCACATATAGCCTTTATTATTTGGAGGTATGCTCCTTCTGTACCCAATTTGTTGAGGTTTTTTTTTTTTTTATGTCAAATGCTTTTTGACATCTATTGAGATTATTATATGATTGTTGTTGTTTATTCTTTTGCTGTGATGTGTCGCACTTATTGATTTGCATGTATTGAGCCATCCTTGCATCCCTGAGATAAATCCCACTTGATTGGGTGTATAACCTTGTTATGTGTTGTTGGATTCAGTTTGTTAGTATTTTATTGAGGAATTTAGCATCGATATTCATCAGGGATATTGGCTTATCATTTTCTTTTGTGTTCCATTCTTGTCTGGTTTTGTTATCAGGATAATGCTGGCCTGTTACAATGAGTTTGGAAGAATTCCTTTCCCTATATATTTTTTGGAGTAGTTTTAGAAAAATTGGTGTTAGTTCTTCTTCCAAATTTGATAGAATTCAATTGTGACAGTCATGTGGTTCTGGGCTTTTGTTGGTTGGGAGACTAATTAATTAATTAGAAACAGGATCTTGTTCTGTCACACAGGCTAGAGTTCGGTGTTTCAATCATAGTTTACTGCAGCCTTAAACTCTTGGGCTCCAGCGATCCCCCAGCTTAAGCCTCCTGAGTCACTGGGGCTAGGGAATCTTTTATTATTGATTCAGTCTTGCTACTTGTTATTGCTCTGTTCAAGTTTTCTGTTCCTTTTTGGTTCAATCTCGGTAGGTTGTATGTGTCCAGAAATTTATCCATTTCCTCTAGGTTTTCCAGTTTGCTAGTGTATAGTTGTTCATAATAGTCTGTAATGATTTTTTTGTGTTTCCATGTTATCAGTTGTAATATCTTCTTTTTTGCTTCTGATTTTATTTGAATCTTCTCTCTCTTAGTTATTCTCAATAAAGGTTTGTTTTTTCAAAAACCAACTTTTTGCTTTGTTGACGATTTTAGTCTTTTTTTGTTTATCTCTGCTCTGATCTTTATTATTTCTTTCCTTCTACTAATTTTGAGTTTGTTTTTATCTTACTTTTCTAGTTTTTTGAGGTGCATCAAAAAGGTTATTTAGGTGGTGAAAGTGGCCATCATTGTCTTGTTCCAGGGCTTAGTAGAAAACCTTTGAACTTTTTTTTTAGCATTCAGTATAATGTTAGCTGTCAGTTTGTCTTATGTAGCCTTTATTATTTGGAGGTATGCTCCTTCTGTACCCTATTTGTTGAGGGTTTTTTTTTTTTATATACTAAAGGTATAGGTTATTTAAAATCTTTCACTTTTTAAATTCAGGCATTTATTGCTATAAAATTTCTTCTTTGTACTGCCTTTGCTTTATCTTGTAAGTTTTGGTATGTTGTGTTTCTGTTTTCATTTATTTTGAGAAAAATTTAAAAATCTTTCAAAATTTTTTCTTTCACTTATTCATCATTCAGGAATGTGTTGTTTAATTTTCATGTGTTTGTACAGTTTCCAAAGTTCCTTTTGTTATTGATGTCTAGTTTTATTTCATTGTGGTCAGAAAAGATATTTGATATGATTTCTACTTTTTTGAATTTGTTGACTTGTTTTTGGGCTTAACATATGATCTATCCTGGAGATTGTTATATGTGTTAATGAGAAGAACGTACATTCTGCAGCTGTTGAATGAGATGTTTTATAAATGTCAGTGAGGTCCATTTGGTCTAAGTGCACTCTAACTTTGATGTTTCTGTGTTGATTTTCTGTTTACATGATCTTCCAATACTGATACTCAGGTATTAAAGTCCCGAACTGTTATTATATTGGAGTCTACCTCTCCCTTTAGATTTAGTTATATTTGCTTTATGTATCTGGGTCCTTTGGTTTTGGGTGCATATATACTTAACATTGTTACATCATCTTGCTGGGTTAATCTTCTTGTCATTTTATGACAGTCATCGTTTTAAAAAGTTTTTGACTTACAGTTTATTTTACCTGATGTAAATGTTGCTGTTCCTGCTTATTTTTGTTTTCTGTTGTGTGGGATATCTTTTTCTATCCCTGTGCTTTCAGTCTATGTGTATCTATAGTTGGAGCTTGCTTTTTTTTTTTTTTTTTTTTTTTGAGACATGATCTCACTCCGTTGCCCAGGCTGGAGTGCAGTGGTACAATCTCGGCTCACTGCAACCTCCGCCTCCTGGGTTCAAGCGATTCTCTTGCCTCAGTCTCCCGAGTAGCTGGGATTACAGGTATGTGCCACTATGCCTGGCTAATTTTTGTATTTTTATTGGAGATGGGGTTTCACCATGTTGGTCAGGCTGGTCTCAAATTCCTGTTTTGTTTTGTTTTGTTTTTTAATCCATTCAGTCAGCCTTTTAATTGGGCAAATATAATCTATTTACATTAAAGTTATTGATAAATGGGGACTTAACTTTTATCATTTTGTTAATTGTTTCTGTTTGTTTTGTACATCCTTTGTTCTTTTCTTCATCTCTTATTGTTTATCTTTGTGGGTTAGTGGTTTTCTGTAGTGATAAGGTTTGATTCCTAACTCTTTTCCATTTGTACATCTGCTCCATCAGTGAGCTTTACTCTTTCATGTGTTGTCATGATAGTAGTTATTGTTCTTTCTCTTCCTATGTATGATTCCCTTCAGCATTTCCTATAAGGCCAGTCTAGTGGCAATGAATTCTTTGTTTTTGCATGTCTGAAAGACTTTATTTCTCCTTAATTTCTGAAGGATAGCTTTGCTTGATATACTATCCTTAGATGCTTGGATGATTTTTTTTCTTTCATAGTTTGACTGTATCTTTGCATTTTCTCCTGACCAGTAATATTTTTGTGGAGAAATCCACTGTTACTCCAATGTAGATTCCCTTATATGTGACTTAACTGCTTTCTCTTGCTGTTTTTAGAATTCTCTCTTTGTCTTCAAGTTTTGACAGTTTGACTCTAATGTGCTTTGATTCTAGGTGCATAGACTTCTGGCAGCTTCCTATACTAGGCTCACTTATCTGTGTATTGAAACAGTTTCTTCCAGTATTCATTTGGTTCAACAAATATTCATTGAAAGCATAACATTTGCTAGGTATGGAGTACCTGGTAAAAATTCAATAAATATGGGTGGGTTGAATCTATTTGAAGTCTTTTGAGCTCCTGGATCTGGATGTCCATATCTCTCCCTAGACTTGGGATGTTTTCAGCTATTATTTCACTAAATTAATTTTCTCTGCCTTTCGTTGTCTTTTCTCCTGCTGGAACTTCCATAATGTGGGTATTTGTTTACTTAACAGTGTCCCATAAGTCCTAGGCCTTCTTCATGCTTTTAAAGTTCTTTTTCTCTTCATTTTTGCCTGGCTGGATTATACCGGAAGACCGATCTTCAAGTTAAGATGTCCTTTCTTTGCCTTTGCCTTTTCTTTTTTCTTTTAACTATCTCTTTGTTGAATATCTCATTAAGATCATGAATTGTTTTGTGGGTTTCACTGAATTGTCTTGTGTCTCAGTGAATTTCCACAAGATTATTACTTTGAATTCCTTTTCAGTCATTTCATAGTGAATTTCCATAAGATCATTATTTTGCTTTCCTTTTCCTTGAAATCTGTTACTGGATAATTATTTTGTTCCTTTGGGGTGGTCCTGTTTCCTTGCTTTTTCATGTGTTTTGTGTTTCTATGTTGATAGCTACACACCTGCAATCACGTCCTCCGATTTTATGGGAGTAGCTTTTGTAGGGAAAGACTTTTTCCTGTAGATGTGTCCTATAGTGCTGGTTGGGTAGGGTGTTTTGGCTTTGATTCTGGGTGGTTGCCAACGTGTAGTCTCCATGGGATTTCTTCAGCTGTAATTTATGTCAGTGGTGTCTGTGAATGTCTCAGTGGCTTAGACTGTGGGTGTTTGTGGAGGCAGCAGCATGTCTTTACTGAAGCTGGCAGCTGCCAGGTGGGCTGGTTCTCAGGCCCTGAAGAGGGTGTGTGCTGGCCTTTATGGGTCCTCTGATTGTGGAACTGGAGTTGCCAGTGTTGGTCAAAATAAGGTGGGCTGGTTCTTGGTCCCTGGCGGTCATGCTCTACCAGTCACCTGGGTGGGATCACTGGCAGCTTTCAATGTTGGGTGGGCTAGTCCTTTGTCGCTGGGGCATGCATGCAATGCATGGGCAGCTCTGCTAGTTTAGGGAGCAGGATCAATGATGGCAGCTGGCAGCCAGCTGCCAGGTTCTGGGGAGCACCTGCATTGGCTCCCCAAGTCTTGGGGGTGGCTTTCCTGCTGTGCTGGATCACCGGTTCCTTGAGTGTTTAGGGTGCTGGGTAAGCTTGGTGCCATGTGATTGCTATACTGCTGGGTCTAGCTGGAGTCGTGCTGCAGCTTTTTGTGTGGCTATGGTGGGATGCTGGTAGGGCCCCAGGCATGTGGAGTTGCAGGGGCTGTTGGGCCCCAGGGCAGTATACACTCCAGCAGTGCCTTTGTTCTCAAAATAGTGCTGTGCTGTAGCAGCTTGGGTCCCAGAGGATTCGGGTGACCCAGTGTGAGTTCTTTCTCTGGAGAAGTCTAGGTGCATAGACTTCCGGCAGCTTTCTATACTGGGCTTACTTATCTGTGTATTGAAACAGATAAGTGTTCTTATCTGAACACTTATCCAGTGTTCATTTGGTTCAACTAAAATTCATTGAGAGCATACCATTTACTAGGTGTAGAGTACTTGGTAAGAATTCAATAAATATGTGTGAATGCTTGAACTTACAGTACTAGGCACTCTTCTAGGCGGTGGGGATATAGCAGGGAACAGAAGAGAAAAAAAATCCCTGCTTTCATGGAACTTGTGTTTTAGCTGAGGAAGCAGACCATAAATAAGAAAATTCATAAAGCACCCCCCACCATCTGTGGTTTTGCTTTCCATAGTTTCAGGTACCCATGGTCAACCGTGGTCTAAAAGTATTAAATGTTAAATTCCAGAAATAAACAGTTGGTAAATTTTAAATTGAGGGCCATTCTGTGTAGCATGACGAACTCTTGTGCTATCCTGCTTTGCTCTGCCTGGGATGTGAATCATCCTTTTGTCCAGTGTATCTGCACCTTCCATGGTACCTGCCTGTTAGTCACTTAGTAGTTATCTTGGTTACCAGATCAACTGTTGTGGTAGTGTAGTGCTTGTATTCAAGCCACCCTCATTTTACTTAATAATTGCTCCAAAGCACAAAAGTAGTGATGCTAGCATACTGTTTTAATTGTTCTGTTTTATTATTAGTGCTTGTTTACTGTGCTTAATTTAGAAATTAAACTTTATCAAACATATGTATGTATCGGAAAAACATGGTATGTATAGGGTTTGGTAGTATCTACTGTTTTAGGCATACACTGGGGCATCCACATATTCCCCATAGATAAGAGGAGACTACTGTAATATGTCAGATGGTAATAAATGCTACGGAGGAAAATAGTGCAGGGTAAGAATAGGAAGTGCGGAGAGTTGAGGGCAGGGATAGTTGCTATTTGTAAAAGGGTTGTTTAGATAAGTCCTCACTGATAGAGTGTTATTTGAGGAGAGATCTGAGTGAAGAGAGGCAGTGTGAGATATTTGGCTGTCTATAGGAAAGTGTTTCAGGCTGAGAAAATTGCAAGAGTAAAGGTTCTATGGTAGGAATGTGATTAGTGGTAGAATATCAGGAGGCTGTGGTGGCTGCAGCAGAGTGAGTAGTGGAGATATTAGTAAAAGGTGAGATCAGAGAGGCACCAGGAATCAGGTCATACAAAGCTGTGTAGGCCATGTTGACAATTTTGGCTTTTACCTTGCATGAGCTTGGAAGCCACTGGAAGTTTTGAGCAGAGGAATGATATAATGCCTTAGATTATGAAAGGAACTTTCTGACTGCTATATTGAGAATAGATCTTAGGGAGAGAGAGAGATTCTGGGGATGTAACCAGGAACAAAATTAGACATTATCTCAATGATCTCAGCCCTTGTGGAAAATACAGACTAGCATTAGGCTGACAAAAACATCTCATAAATAAAAGTAATATCATGTGCTGTGCAATGAGAATGCCTAACATGGCACTTCTTTGATTGGAGAGGGATCTGGAAATGCTTCTCTGGAGAATGTTTAAGCTGAGGGTTGACAGACGAGTATGGGTTATTTAGACAAAATGTGTACCATGTAGAGCACGTGCTTGTTTTCTTCTGAGCTATCACCTGGATTGTAAATATAAACTGGCAGTTCTCAAAGCATAGTCCAGGGACCCTTAGAGTGCTCTCTGAGATTCTTTTTAGAGAAACTTAAAAGCCAAAACTATTTTTATCAACAGACCTAATAGATGCTATTTACCTTATCCACTGCCATTTTTTTTCACGCGTGTACAGAGTTTGAAAATTTAATTGATGTGGTTTGAGATTAGCACATTGAAACTACTTGTTGAGAAATTGTCTTGCTGAATTTTGGTATCATGTCAAAGAAAAATATCCACAGTTATCTGGAAATGTTATTGAAATATTTTTCTATTTAGCTGTTTATATGAGACCAGATTTTCTTCATATGTTTTAACCAAAACAACTTACTCCAATAGATTGAATGCAGCAGCAGACATGAGACTTCACTTCTCCCTATTAAGTTAGACATAAAAGAGATTTGCAGCAGTCCACTCTTCTCAGTCATTTGTTTGTTTTTAAAATATAGTCCTCAGATAGAAAGAGTGAACTTTAGGAGAAACTGAGTCAGACCATTTTAGCGGAACACTCATCAGTCATCACATATGCCTTGTACTTCTTTACTAGATAATTTTGATTATATATTAACTATTTTTTTATTATCCAGTTCCTGTTTGTTCAAGACTCAGGCATTATCCTTGGCTTTTACCTTCCACCTTAGATACAACTGTCCTGAATTTCTATATTGCTCAGTTTTTGTATTCATATATTTTCTACTATCTTACATAGTACATGTGTATTATTTTCAGTTTTTTCAGTTTTAAAAAGTGAGGCATCACTTAAATATGCTGAAGGACACAGATCTTAAGTGTAGAGTTCAGTAATTTTTTTACTAATATAATCAATGCCTAGATCAAAATATGGAATATTTCCAGAATATGAAATATTACACTATGTGACTTCCTTATGTCCTTCCAATCATCTACTGCTATTCTTTTCTCTATCACTGTAGGTCATACACCATGTGCTCTTTTATGTTTGGCTTCTTTCACTCAACATTATTTATTTGAGATTCATCCATATCATTGCCCCGATTAGTAATTTGTTCTTTTTTTTTTTTAATTGCTGAATTGTATTCTAACTTATGAATATACTGTAATCTATTTATCTGTTCCGTTGAAGGGCATTTGGATTGTTTCCAGTATTTGCTATTGTGGCATTACTACTATCAACATAGTTGAGTAATTTTTTTGATGGCCAGAAGCAATGATTTCTGTTGGGTATATCCCCAAGAGTGGAATTTTTGTATCGTACATAGATATATGTATAGCTTTGGTAGATGTTAACAAACATTTTCCCAAAATAGTTTTACTAGTTTATATTTCCATCAGCAATGTATGAGAATTTTAATTTTTCACATCCTTGCCATTTGGTACTGTCTGTTTAATTTTACCATTTTGGTGAGTGTGTAGTGGCATGGCATTATGGGTTTAATTTGCATTTCCCATTGAGTAATGATAATGAGCATTTTTCTCATGTTTATTGCACAGTTGGATTTGTATTTTGGCTAAGCCTTTTTTTTTTTTTAATGACTTTTAAAAATAGGGTTATCTTTTTTTGTTGGCTTGTAAGAGTTCTCAATTTTTTGGATATGATTCCATTGTTGAATGTGTGTTTCACAGATATATTCTCTACTTGGTGTTTACCTTTTCACTCTTTTAATGGTGTATTTTGATCAGAAGTTCTTAATTTAAAGGAACTTGGTTTACCAATATTGTCTTTTATGGTTTGTGCTTTTCTGCTCTGGCTTAAGGAATCTTTGCTCCAAGGCTATGAAGATATTTTTCCATAATTTCTTTTAGAACATTTATTATTTTGGTTTTTACATTAGATCTGTGATCCACCTTAAGTTAATTTTTGTATATGGTTGAAGTAGGGGTCACCTTCTTTCCTTTGTATCATTCATATATATTTATAGTTATATCCATATTTATATATTTATAGGTACTTGCACCAACACCTTTATTGAAAAGACTCATTTCCCACAGCGAATTGCAGGGGTGCCTTCATAATAAATCAAGTGGCTGTGTATTTGTTTGTCTAGTGACGGACTCTGCTCTCTTCCATTAATCTTAGACAATACTATACTGTCTTAATTACTTTAGCTTTATAAAAAGTCTTGATGCACATCCATATGAGTCTGTTTTCTAGTTCTTTAGTATTTACTTGTCTACTAGACTTTTGCATTTTCACATACATTTTATATGGCGATATAAACAAAGTATATGGTCAGTTTCTACCCAAAGGGTTTTCTACCCCTAACCCTCCCTAATCTTAGTTTGCTGATAATTCTTTTTTAAAAATCATGCATAGGGGTTGAAATTTTTCATATGCTTTTTCTGTACCTTTTTAAGATAGGTGCAGGAAATCATTATTTTATCTTTTATTATGTTAATGTGATAGTTATATTTATTTTTTAAATATTAAACCATTCTTGAAGTCCTAGAATAAACCCTACTTGCTTATGATGTCTTATTATTTTTATATATACTGGATTCAATTTGCTAGAATTTAAGAGTTTTGTGACTATGTTCATAAGGGACATTGGTCTAAAATTTTCTTTTCTTGTAATGTCTTTCAAGTTTCGATATTGAGATAATGCTGACATTATTAATTGAGTTGGAAAGTGTTACTCTTTTTGTCTTCTTTGGAAGTGTTTCTGTAAGAATAGTATTGTCTCCTCTTAAAAATGTTTAAGAAAATTCACCATTGAAGATCTAGGACTAGTGTTTTTGTTGTTGAAAAGTTTTAAATTATGGTTTTAATCTATTTAATATATACAGGAAACTTCAGATTTTTATATCTTTTTGTGCCATTTTTGCTGTTATATTTTTCAAGGAATTTGTGTATTTGATCTAAATTATATTTATTGATAGAATGGTATTTATAATATCTTTTTTTTACCTTTTTAAAATCTATAGATTTATAGTGATGTTCTGATTTTTAATTGTTATTGGTAATTTGTATTTTTTCTCAGTCTTGTCCCTTTTCATGTGCCTAGTAATCTTGAATTTTATGCCAGACATACATAAAAGAACTATAGAAGCTCTAGATGAGGCTTTTCATCTTCCAGAAACGAATTCCCTTTTCCTTTGTCATATAGATAAGATTAGGGGCTGATTACTTCAGTTCTATCAGCTGAGTCAGTTTTGATTGCAGTTTTAGTAAAATTCATTTTGTCTTTGGTTCTTCCTTATTCCTTAGACTTAACCTTTCTGTATTTTTGATTGAGAATCTGCTAGGTCTTTACCTCATTAACCTTGAAAGATTGGGTGATTCAGTCTACTCTTTGGAACTTTACTCTTTGACCTCCCATACTATTTACAGATTTGGCAGGTATTGGTCTTTTAGTAAAAAGTAGTCTCCGATCTACTATGAGACTACAGAAAATTTCATTCTATTTTATAGAAGTTTCCTACCTCTACAGACAGCATCAGAATATAGCAAATATATTGTGATTAATTAGCCACATATTAGGACACTTGAAATTTCCAAGTCGTTACACCAGCTTTGTATGATCACCAACACATTGCTGGCTTCTTTTTTTTCTAGAAAAGTCACTTTTTGTGGACCAAGCTCATTCCTTTGTTCCCATCCATCTGTAATAAGACAAATATCCCCAGAGAAGAAAATATCCAGTGATAGATTGCTTACCTCAGAAAAGTTTTCTACTTTCTGGAATTTCAGGTAACTTAATTCTTTTTACTGCCTTAGTTCTATGATGTCTTAAAAAATATTGTTAATTTATTTGTTGATGTGGAAATGTGGTCTGTCACAACCTATCACATTCTACCTAAGACCAGATGTTTTACTTTGGCTGCAACCAGATTTTTTAAGCTCAAGTTTAGGTAGCATTCATTATACCTTTTATAGCACAGTACTTGCATTCACTAATTATTTGGTGATTGAGCTGAGACTTCAATTTTGGAAATACAGACCATAGTTGAGAACATGTGAGTGGATAAGTTTTATAACAGAGAAATGTAAAATTGGGATATACTTATTGGATACATACTGAGTTTTAGGTATTCCACAAATTTAAAAGCATTGGGAATTTAAAGTTAACTGAGACAAAAGCATTTATCCTCAGAAGCTAAATAGTCTTAGGCGACTGGAAGAAGACATGTAAATAGATTAAATGCCATACTTATATCATGAGGATATCAGCAAATTCTTCACAGAGCTAGCAGGCCTTAAACAAAATCTTAGGGACCGAGTAAGAATGTCCTGGATTGGATTAGGAAAGGATATTCTGGTTTGAAGGAGCAACAAGTATAAAATGGAGATTTTAGAGAGCTTCTCCAAGGTCAAGGTGAGTAGAATGCATTTTAAAGGACGAGATTAAACTGGAAAGATATGTAGGAACCAGGTAGGACCTTTAAAAGATCTCCCCCAACAACCCACCTTTTCTTTTGAGATAGGGTCTGGCTCTGTCACCCAGGCTGCTGTGCAATGGGCCATCTTGGCTCAATGAAACCTCTGCCTCCAGGGCTCAAGCGTTCCTCCCACCTCAGCCTCCCGAGTAGCTGGGACCACAGGCATGTGCCACCATGCCCGGATAATTTTTGTGTTTTTGGTAGAGATGGGATTTTGCAATGTTCCCCAAGCTGGTCTTGAACTCCTGGGCTCAAGCAATCCTCTCACTACAGCTTCCCAAAATGCTAGGATTACAGGGATGAGCCATAGTGCCTGGCCTGATCTTCCCTTTTTGATAGCCAGTGTGGTCATAAAAGTGAGTTGCTTAAGTGAACTAGAGCTGTTCATTAAGGAAGAGGAGCCAACTGAGGCTTCTTCTGTAAGGTGTTAAAGTCACCAAGCTGGTGGCAGAATATGGAGTATAGAGAAAGGTGTAAGTCATGTAAATGTGGGGAAATGAAGGGTGATTTTCATTGAGAGAAAGCAGCAGATAATTACTTGGGTAGGGCCGGGAGCGGTGGCTCAAGCCTGTAATCCCAGCACTTTGGGAGGCCGAGACGGGCGGATCACGAGGTCAGGAGATCCAGACCATCCTGGCTAACAAGGTGAAACCCCGTCTCTACTAAAAAATACAAAAAAACTAGCCGGGCGAGTTGGCAGGCGTCTGTAGTCCCAGCTACTCGGGAGGCTGAGGCAGGAGAATGGCGTAAACCCAGGAGGCGGAGCTTGCAGTGAGCTGAGATCCGGCTACTGCACTCCAGCCTGGGCGACAGAGAGAGACTCCGTCTCAAAGGAAAAAAAAAGAATTACCTGGGTTGATTTTTCAAAATATACAGGTTGGTCCCCAAAGCTAAGGCTGTTATGAGATATACATCAGAATTCCCTGGCACGAAGAGTGTTAGATTTAGATACTCTGAGGCATACAATGCAGGAGAGTCTTTGTCCAGTCTGAAATTAGAATTGGGGAATGCCTGCCTTTTTTTCTTCCCCTCCCTTCATTCCCTGTTCTGTCCATTGTGAGGAATCAGAGAATGGGTAGTGGCCCCTACAGAGGGCTAGCATAGTTAATGCTCTCCTCAGGAGATGTTCAGATTTCAGTGAAAAGCAGGGGGAAGCAGTAGGATGAAGGAAGTATTCAGTAATGAGATTGAGTAGAGCTGTTTACCATTGGAACATTGGATTATAAAGTTGCAGAGAGGGATTATCTTATGTCAAATTTGATGCAATAAAGTTAATTTTAAATATCTAGTAAGACATCAGGAAAATCTTTCATCTAGTTCTCAGGGGACATTATGTATATTGAAGGATTTGTATTTTGTAACTTAGTTTAAGTTTTCCTGTATATTTTAAGGTGTTTTCTTTCAAATTATAATTCAAGTGATTTCAAATTATAATTCAAGGATATCTTCTGTGCTATAAATACATTTCATATTTCAATCCAAAATATGATTGATTTAAGAATTTTTTTTTTAACTTATCCTTTGAGAATGCAAATGTGCTAAAAGGTGAGGTATGTTGGTTATGTGGGAAGTGATCTTATTAAAAACATTTTTGAAGGGTGGGCATGGTAGTTCACACCTGTAATTTCAGCACTTTCGGGGGTCAAGGCAGGAGGATTGCTTGAGTCTAGGAGTTTGAGACCAGCGTGGGCAACATAACAAGGCCCGATCCCTAAAAAAAAAAAAAAAAAAATTAGCTGAATGTGGTGGCATGTACCTGTAGTCCTAGCTACTTGGGAGGCTGATGTGGGAGAATCACTGGAGCCCAAGAGAATCACTTGAGCGGTGAGCTATGATGACATCACTGCACCCTAACCTGGGTAACAGAGCAAGATCCTGCCTCTTAGAAAAATTTTTTAAAAAGTATTCTCAAACTTACTTTAGTTTTTATTCTAATTTTAAGAAAAAATTCATGTTACTATTTAAAATATTTTCTTTGTGATAAAGGCATAACATTACAGCACATTAAATGATTATTTTTTAGACTTGCAACAACTGTGAAAAAGTTCATTTTTCTGAATCCACTTTTGATTTTTAGTGGTAATTGCTGAAATCCTTTGGTTTTAAGTACAATAATGAAAGGAAAGTATATGATTCCTATATTAAATGAATTGGGAGTACATTTTGTAGTTTTTGGTAAGTATTTGTAAGCTATTATTTTTACTCTTTATTTGAAGTTTATAATGTAACTAAGGACTACTTTTAGATTATTTGATGTAAGAGGAATTGAATAATTCTGTTTATCGGCATATAGGCACTGAGACAGAGCATTTAGGAACCCATTAACAGTATTGTTCAATGAATCTAAAAAATTGTAATTAAACCTAGGTTTCATTGTATGTGGTAAGATATTTTGTTGCGTCTATACAAAAGTGAAAAGTATTATCAGAATAGTTAAGATTGTGAACTTTAGAGTTAACTGGGCCTGGGTCTGAATCATGATTCCACTATCCTCTAGTTATTGTTTAAAAACTGAATAATCACTCAAACCCTTATTTTTATCAGTTGTAAAATTAGGAAAATAATGGTCCCTACCTCACAAGATATTTATGAGGATTAAACAAGATAATAAAGTAAATGAAATAATGCCAGGCACATAGTAAACACTCAGTACATTTTAGCTGTTTTTATTAAGATGAACAGATAACAGGTTTTTAAAAAAAGGATATTTGAACTGTTGGTGAAATATGTTGGATTTTGATGAAAAGATAATGGTTTGGACATTATTTGGCTAATGTGAAGAGATAATTAGGGAATTTAGATAGAGACTGAGATTAATAGGGATCCATCTCTGTATCTAACCACCATCCCATTATAGGGATATATAGTGATTAATAGTGGCTGTATCTGAATGGTATAAGAGGTTTTTTTTCATGAGATTTTCTATATTTTATATAGTAAACCACTGATTCCCAATGTTTAATTATTTGTTCCCACTGGTTCATCACAATATAATGTTTTCACTTGGTTCCATATTATGGAATAATCATTTTTTATTATGGTAAAATATACATAACATAAAATTTACCATGTTAACCATTTTTATGTATAAACTTTACTGGTATTATGTACATTCACATTGTTGTGTATGAAATAATTTAAAAATATTTATAAATGCATATCATTCCATTCAATGGGTGATATTTCATTATTTAATATTTTAGATATTTAGATTGCTTTTATTTTTTGTTATTAGACTAAAACTGGGAGTTCGGAGAGGCTGATCTGGGGAACAAAAGGATGTTGAAATATTTCACACATATGTTAGGGAATGTCTGTTTTACGAGTAGGTAGGATGGAAAAGCCAAGTAGGTAAAGAATGAAATGGTTACATTGAATTCTGTCATTTATACCATCCTTGTTAAGCCCTGAATGCACTTTGCACTTCACTTTGAAAGAGAAGATCGAGGAAAAGAAGTAGAATCAGCCCTGGGATATAACTCTTCTCTCTTCATCTTAACCTACTTACCATGTTCTTTCTTTTGTCTGCCACAGAATTCTGGAACTCATTACCATGTGGACTAAGATGTTAAAATCTAGAAATGTTCCATGTTTAAATCCAGTGGATATTTGGTAACCAATTTTAGTCCACACATTGAATTGGGCCATATCTCCTGACTTTTTCTACTGGCCTATATTGTGAAAGAAGGGACCTGTAAATGTTGAAAACCTGATATACTTGCTGCATACTCTGAGCTCTTTAGTGTTTGACTCCCCTTTCTGAGGAATGTATAGATTTGCCTCCAGTGATACTGTTTTCACTTCATTTGACACTCTGTTTATACCACAGATCTATATTTGAATGATTTCAATTTCCTTTTATAGGCTTGTTATGAGTAGGTTCTATTATAAGAAGGTGAGAACAAACAGTCCCTGTTATATTCAGTTGATCAGTTTTGCAAAGTGTTATACTGCATTTTTGTTTTGACATTTTAAATTGTTTTTATGAATTTAATGCAATTTAGAGAGTGCAAAAATGTACCAAGAAATGGTACCATCAGTTTAGGTTAACATCTTGTGATATTTCTTTTCATTTTCTTTTATGTTCATTATTTGTGTAGTTAAGATGATAGTGTAATTGTACAATTTCGCATACTAGTTTTTCATGAACATTATTTCAAGGAATTCCCCGTGTGTATTAGTTTCATCCTGGGGGAAAATAGTTGAGACAACCATGAGGATAATTAAGGAGAGTTTCATAAAAAGACTATTTACAAAGGGATGGGGAGGAGGAAGGAAATCATCAGGAGGGGATAATATAATTGAGCACATAAAATGTGGCTAGTCCAAATTGAGGTGTGTTGTAAGTTTAATATATACACTGTGTTTCTGAGACTTAGGGTGAAAGCAGAAGAATGTGAAATATCTCATTAATGATTTTTATACTTTTCACATCTGAAATGATAATACTTTGGATGTATATTACAAATAAAATATATTACAATTATATTAGCCTATTTCATTTTAAAATGTAGCTACTAGAAAAATTAAAATTACACACATTGCTTACATTTTGTTTCTATTAGTGCTAGTATGGGATGTATATAGAGAGGCATCTCTAAGCCTGAAAAGCAAAGGCAAGAGCCTGTGGAAAGGTCAGCTGATAGGATACATGACTTTTGGTAGAGGGTTACAGCCAATCTACATTGAGCCAAAAAGGAAGAGGGAGGTTTGGGGGATAAATCCATGACCCTGTTTTCTGCCTCTGCCATTTGCTCTCAAATTCCTGGCTGTGTCTACTATTAGTTTAATCCAAAGGAAGCCAACAGATAAGGGAGCCAGTTGATGCAGTCCATGGAGGTTGGCCTGCCTGATCCAGAGCAGAGTAGAAAAAGGTAGAGAGTAAATCTAGGAGTCTACTGAAGATATCCAGCATATAACCTCATTAAAATGCTTTGCAAATCTAATTTTCAAGGATTGCACATTGCATTTTATGTATTATGTTGTATTGTATTGTAAATGCTTTGGAGAACATTGTAATGTAGCTTAATTATGGGAATTATTTAGGGTATATAGTTTCATTTAATGTAAATAAAAGATAAACTGAGTTTCCGGTTAGAACAGCAATCAAGCAATTCACTGACAGAGTTTTTAAACATGTACTCCAGAATTTGAAAATCAATAGGATTTTGATGTTGCCTACTTTATCCCCATATTTAAAGGTAACATTTTCCTTAAGATTTAAAAAATTTGTCCTGTCTAAACTGATAGTGGAGTACACAACCTTGATTTATTAGGTTGTACTTTTTGTTTCCATTTATTGCTTTAATTCTGAGATACAGATTGAATAATCTAATTCATTTTAATGGAACTTGATACCAAGATGATAAAATTTAGTAGTATATTTCACTTTTAAGTGATAGAACATTTAAAGATGTAATTTTATTCATTAAAAGCGCACATAATATGAATCACTTGTTGATGAAAGTTTGGTAAACAGAGGACTAAAAAGACTGTCTAGGACTTTTTTTTCACTTATCTAAAGAACTTAGTGTCTGTTAAATACAATGTGGATATATTATGATTTCTTAACTTCAAGGAGAATACGCTATCATCATCAAAATCCTTAGTTTGTTTTCAAGTAGCTTTAGCTGTGCCCCTCCAGTATATTTTTGCTTTGTATTTTTATCATAGACATTACAATATAAACCTCTGTTCAGTTCAAAATTAGTGGAATAGCCATTACATTTTGTTTAATTTTCCCTACTTTTTGAGTCATATTTCAGAAATAAACTTGCAGCATATGAAAGTTTCAGTAGATGATTGTTCTGCTCATTGATATTTGTACAGAGAAAAAACTCAACTGTAGTTCCTTTTGTGTTTAGTTCTGAAAATGTTTTAAGACCAAAAATGATCATTTGTGTTCTCTGAAACAAACTGTTTTTTGGGATAACTGAATTTGTGTTTTTATTAAGTGTTACTATTTTATTCATTGTATTTAACTTTCTCATATAAATTATATATTCATGTGGTTCCAAATCCAAAAAATTTTAGTTATGAAGTTGGAAAAAAAGGCTCTTTTTAATGCTTGGCCCCTTTTGCTTGTTCCTGTGCCTCCAGGTAACTTTTTTTTTTTTTTTTTTTTTAGTTTTTTAGGCTTCTTTCCAGGATTTCTTCATGAGTGAACATAAACAAATGTGAACAGTGATGCTTATTTTTCCCTTTATTACACAAATGGAGCATATTACATGTACTTTTGTCATTCACTCTCTTCTCACTATCTTTTTCCTACATTGAAACAATTTGTCCTTTGTGACCTTCCTTTCTTCTTATTTTAATCATTGAAGAAATACTGTACAAAATTTTAATCTGTACTGTGGGAAGATTGTTTTTGAAGATTGTTCTTTGGTAAGTTTTGCTGCCTTTCTTATCTTTTTTCTTTTACCAGTGTTATGCCAGGTAGGATTCAGTGCAAGCAAATGATGGGGAATTGTAGTTAGAGTTGTCCCTATGGCCTGTGGATTCCCAGGAAACTGAGTTTCTCATTCTCTCTTTTGGGAAGTAAAAGCACTTACCTCAGCAAGTGTTGGTGGGTGAAAGTAGTAGCATGATGTGTTGCATCTGCTCTTTTATCAGGTTATTCCAGAGAGTTATTCGTTGGTCTCTTCCTTTTTAAAACCAGCCGGTATACGTCTGGATTTTAATAAAAGCGACTTGGCATTAAGGAATGAGCTCCCTAGGTATAGTGAGAGTGATCAAGCATTCAGAAAACCTGACCAGGCAAAAGTAACTTATCAGTCTTTAAAAAAATATAAAGCAAAAAGCCACACACTTAAACTTAAAACATAACACTGATATCTAAATTCAAGTTTGATATCTAACTTCATATCTAAAGTAAACTATATTCTTCAGCTACTTTAGCAGTAAGTCTGATGTCCAAATAAAAAGTAAATTTGATTTAGATTTAAAATCTAATCTTTAGATTTTTTTTTTTTGCAGGAGACCAGAGTTTTATTATTACTCAAATCAGTCTCCCTCAGCATTCAGGGATTAGAGTTTTTAAGGACAGCTTGGTGGGTTAAGGGAAACCAGTGAGCTGGGAATGCTGAATGGTCAAGTCAGAGATGAAATCTTAAGGAGTCAAAGTTGCCTTCTTGCGCTGAGTCAGTTCCTGGGTGGGGGTACCGCAAGGTCAGATGAGACAGTTTATCCACCTGGGCAGTGCCAGCTAATCCATCAAGTGCAGGGTCTGCAAATTATCTCAAGCACTGATCTCAGGTTTTACAATAGTGATTTTATTCCTAGGAGCAAATTGAATAGGGTCAAAGTCTTGTAGCCTCCAGCTGCTTGACTCCTAAACCATAATTTCTAATCTTGTGGCTAATTTGTTAGTCCTACAAAGTCAGCCTAGTAGCCAGGCAAGATGGGGGTTTGTTTAGGGGAAAGGGCTGTTATCATCTCTGTTTAAACTATAAACTATAAACTAAGTTCCTCACAAAGTTAGTTCAGCCTATGCCCAGGAGCGAACAAAGACAGCCTGGAGGTTAGAAGCAAGATGGAGTTGGTTAGGTCAGATCTCTTTCACTGTCTCAGTTACTATTTTGCAATGGCAGTTTCAGTCCCTCCCTTTGGGTTTTATAACACCTTAACCTTAAGGTGTTGGCTAATTAAGTTGAAGAAAGGGCGAAGATTGCTCTAACTTCTTCCTGCTGACCAGGGGCATAGTGGGGGTAGGTGTTGACTCCAAGGTGAGAGGATTGGAACTGCTTTGAAACTGTCTGAGTGTACTCACGTAGACCTGGATGGTATTCCGAGGCTTACATGGCAAAGGTGTTAGTATTGTCATCTATAGTTCTAGCACAGCATTTAAGGGAACAGCGATAGGGTAAATAATGAGTACTATGGTAAGGAGTGCAATTCCTGGTTTTAAAAGTAAAGATTTGAAAGCATCAGCTTGGGGACTTGTAGCTTACAAAGAGTTTAGGATTTAGTCCAAACTGGAGAAAAAACCCAAGAACAACTAACAACAGGTGTATTGTGGTTTTTTTTTTTGAAACGTAATTTTTCTCTCTCCAGTCCCCATTTTTATTAAAAACAAATCATGATTGGACTGATTTGTTTGCAAAATATATTTACTTTGCTGGATTATTTGCATAAAGCATAACAAGAATAATTATTTTTTACATAGGATTTTAAAGTTGGCTTTGATGGAACTCTGTTTCATAAGGAATCTCAGATAAGACTATTTTTTGCAGCTGAGCCCAGCCATGGTTTTGTACCCTCAAATACCTATGAATTTGATAAATTCCTCTCCTTTTGAGGTCCCAAGATAACCTGGGGCTCCTGGGTCTGTTAGAAAGTGACATTCTGTACTTAGCACCAATCAAGAACCTTGTACAGGGAGTGTGTAGACAAGTTATAAGGCCAGTTTTCCCAAGGGGCTTTTATTGGCTGTATAAATCAAGTTTGATTCTTTAAAGGAAAGCACACCACTCCTGTCAAAGCCTTGGTAAAATAACCAGTTTCTCCAATTATGTCCTGTCACAAAAGAAAACATTCTTATTGCTCTTATGCGAACAACTATATTGCCATAAGTTAAGAATACTCACAAATAGTTTCCAAATTCTGGAGAAAGCTGGTAGAGAGAAACAAATATGCTTTAAAATTGTTTACAGGAGCATACTCAATTGTTAAAAGCTGAAAATAGTTCAAAAGAAAAGTTTTCTTGGCTCTGAAAAACAAAGAAGGATTAGCAAAATTTTAAGTGAAAAGTCAAAAAAGATTACTTCCGTATTCTATTTGGGTATTTTTCCTCTATTCTAATGTCACAATCTCCCGAGTTATCAGAAACCTGCATTTAAGAAAAACTTAGAATTTCATAGCTGATTTTAAAACCATCATTTAAAGAGGATCAAAACAAGACAACAGTTTTCTGTGGATGACAAAAAGGGCAGTCACAGTTAAAGATACAATTGACAAGGAAATTTCTTACCTCTGTGGCACACAATGATTTAACATAACAATTACTACTGGCAACATACAGTAAGTCATATCATAATTATAGGAGTTCCACATAATTTTGGAACATATACCAATAACATATTTACACAAATACAGCCCAAAGAAAGTGAAACACCATTTCATATCTGACAATGCTTCCTGTATGATTTTTATAGCACATAAGCTAGATGTCATTTTTGGACTTCAGAGGGCCTAATATCTAAAAGATTAGGTTAGAAAGAGACATAATTTATTATTTTATTTTGGAATGTTTGTCAAATACCTAAGGTTTAAAACACTGGAAATCATAAAATAGAATCCCAGGTCATCATACATCATTCATTTGGCCAAAATGATAAGTCTGACAATATGGAAAAGAAAAACCTTTACCCTGATAGAGGAGACTTTGCCTTCCAAACAATAAGACCCAAGGAAGATAGCATGAGGCCAGCTGAATCTGTCTCTTCTCTCCCTCCCCATTTTTTGTAGTTTACTCAAAAGGCAAACAAAAATCTTCCATTGTCTCTCAATATTACACAAAAATTTTTTTTAAAAGAGGAAACCAAATTTCATGTTTGCATTAGTGCATCTTTAATGCTATAGCTAGTTTTTAAAAAAAATTTTATAAATCTATCCAGTTTTAATTAGTTTGACCATAAGGTAAGATTTTCATAAACTTTTTAGAAACCTTTACAATTTTCTGTTAAATAGCAGATCAGTTTTCTAAGAAAACCCTGTGATTCAGACACATGGGCCCAGATTCTGGCCCAGAATTAGTGTGCTTTTATTTTAATGTTCAACCTATTGAAATAAATTAAATAATCCCCTTCAAGTCTTAGCCAACTTGCTTATACCCACAGAACTTTCTTTACAAGACCAACCCTTCGCAAACCGTTTTCAACTTGTTTAAATCTTCAGTTTTGTCCCACTACTCTTTTACATTGAGAAAATCTTTAAAACCCTCTGAACTAGACAAAATTACATTCCCTTTAACAAAACCATATTCCTATGCCTTATAATGTTTTACCAAAAACATATTCTACTTTCCTTACATACCTTGTATGTGAAACTGTTTCTCCAGTAGTCTCAATAACATGTTACAATGTTAACTCTTAACAACTTTTATTTTTGGTGAAAAACCTGGTAAGTGATTTTAATTATGTACTAGGTGTGGAGCCTAGAAGATCAGACAGAAGTGCAGATAAGGTCTGACTTTTTCCATTATAGCCTGGGGGCATGGCTAACTCCACAGGTCTCCAGGCCTTATCTAGAATCTAATGCTCCAAAGTAGGTAAATCAAACAATTTTCAAAAGTCAAAGAAGCAGGTTATGACCTTAAAGCTTTTAGCTAATCTCATATCTGACCTTCATTTAGATCAAATGTCTAAAATTTAAAGGCATTTTTATTTTACCAGTAATCTTTAACATTGTCTTTATTTCCAACAGATTACTAAAGTCATGTGAACAAAAAGGCATTAAAGTTACTAGTTTTCCTGACAAAATATGATTTAAGCACTTATTTTTCTAAGCCAATTAATCAGAGCTTTTTTGTATATAAACAACATATATAAATACACAGAGAGATAGGCAGAAGATCCAATAGTTGCCAGTTTCTTAATTGGATTACTGCTTAAGGTTGGAGCCCTTAGAGGAACATGGCCAGGAAAGCTTGAAGTTTCTAGTGCCTAGTAAGCAGGCACAGCTGGAAGGCAAAACCAGATCACCAAAATTAAGGGTACCATTTTATACTGGATTCTGGATCCCCCAAAAAGGAGGGAAACACTACAGTAGAAGATAGTGCAATGCTTCTATCGTGCATTTAATTGCATCACAAGCCAAAGCCAATCAGTCCATTTTGTAATCAGCCCATCCCCCACAGAGGTTTCATCTCTCAGTAGGTGGCGGCAGGTGGAGAGGGGGCGGTGAGGATGTTTCCATATCTTCCAGGTGGCCAAGAGCATGCTTCGCTGATCCAAGTGTGCAAACCGGTAAGTATCCCTCCAAAACTGCCATTAGCCATTCCTTATATTTCCTACCTGGTTATTACACACCAAGGCTAAAAGCTCTCCCGTAATGCAAAGTAATTTTTGATGCCCCCAAAAGTCAAAACTGTCAGCTAACACAGTGCAAAACAGAGCAGAGCCTTAGATTTTGAGAGGGATCTATCAATTTTTAATTACTGGAGCTTCATGAGGAAAACAGAGGTTTTTCCAAAAATGGGCTCTGTGGTGCCTCCTCTGTTTTTCCCTGGGAGTCCAAGGTTGTTAGTAATTGTCTTAGGTTCTCTCATGTGGGCATCAGCAGTGGCAAGAAGACAAAATGGAGAAAAACAATTCGGTCAACTGAGAAGAAAACGTTTTTTAGAAACGCACAGTTCAAGAAGAGGAAAAAGATAAAGACCTTTTAAATACACATAACTTGGATATCCATTTTTAATTAAGTGGATTTTAACCATAGAGCTCTTTTAAAAAAAAAATCTTTTAAAATCTCTTATAATGAGATTCTAGCCAGGATAGACAATATTTCTGGCTTTTGAATTCTACCACAGGCTATTTCCCACCTGAAATTAGTATGTTTTAACTAAGGTTATGACTTAACCATGGATAGATAAGGTGTCTCAAAGAGATGGTAAGCAGTTTCCTTGTTACAAGAATTAGAATCTACCCAAAGTTAATTCAGAGAAAGGAAAAATAAAGGCAGGAAATCAGAAGTGATCCATGGGGGAAAAGAGTTAATAAATGGCATAAAAATTACACAGACAACAAACCAGAAAGGGCTCACTTCCTAAGCCAAGAATTGAACCCAGGCTGCCATTGTCAAAAACACAAAACCTTAGTTATTGAGCTACACAGCATTCAGCAGTTTCTGTTGCTCTCCCAGAAGTCTAGAGCAGCCAATTTCAAATTTGTAAAAGGCTCGTAACTGCTTATGATAATTTTTCGGACTAACTACAACATGGACCCCCAAATTCCTGTCTTCTGGATAGCAGAAACCAGGAGAAAGTATCCCCACCTGGTTACAAAATGAAACTCTTAAGGACACAAAACAAGACAGAGAAATTTCATCCAGTATTGGTTTCAGGGACCCACAGCAAAGTTTATGACTGACCAGCATGCCAGCCTTGCTTGGAAAATAGGCTTACAGAGGTCCTAACCCCATGTTCTATCCTGTGATGCCCCTCTCTCCATCATGGAAAGATAAATTCTTAGTACAAAGTGCACCAGATTTGCTACTGCCTAAGTCTAGTCTTACAAATCCTTTTTTTTTTCTACTAAACACTTGCAGAGGAGACAAATAGTAACATTTACCATTTACACACACATACACACACAGAAAGACAGAGAGAAAGACCAGAAACTTAGCTGGTAAGAATTTCTTATTCTTTTTGCCAGCATACCAGGTTTCTGGATTCTCTTTCTCCACAGCTCCCAGAAGAATGGAGTGGCTTTTGATGACCGTGCCCACTGTACCATAGCTGTGGGGTACAAGCCACTTTATAGAAGAAAATCACCTTTTTCTGTTTTAGGGAACCATAGGCAAAAGATTTTCAATTTTTCAAGATGCTGCCCAACGGGTTGTGTGAGGAACTGAGTTAACATTTTCCATCCCAGCCAAAGCAAAATACAAATAACAAAGCAGACATTAGTCATCTTGTTCAGCACCCAACATTGACCTGGCAAGGCTCAAACTTTTTTTTTGTTGGTCCCTGTTGTCTTTGATTCACTCAAAGCAGGGAGGGGTGGCCTCTGACCAGGAATTCAATGGGTGGTCTCTGGGCAAGATGAAGAGCAGTCACCCAAATCAGGCCTGTTAAACTTCTTTCAGGACTCACTGAATGTGACCAGATAGATGAGGGTTCTCTGAGTTGGGACTGCTGAACTTCTGTCAGTAATTCCTTCAGAGATCTCCTCCACATATACTAACATACATGCAAAGACAAGACAGACAGAAGGCCTTCCAAATCAATATTCCTAACCAAGTATTCCAGAGGTTTCCCTTCCAAATTATCCTCTTATTCTCCATCTGGGAAATCTTGAAATCCTCCTGACTGACAAGTCTCCTGAACCAAGACTCTTCCTACTAATTAAGGAAAGTCAACTTACACCCCCAAAGGAGTGAATCAAGATAGACGCCTCACACTGGGGCTACAGACAGGCACCCCACCATGGGGCTACAGACACCCTGTGATAGGGGGACAGTTATGCAACACTCCCCAGGACTATTTCTGTTTTTCAGTTAAATCCATGCACATTGGGTCAGCAGTGCCCAGCCCATGGAGACAGTACCAGAGTCAGCCCCTAGTCCAAGAGAACTAGGCAGCTGCTTGGGCTGGCCTCTGGATCCATCACTGGAGAGAAGACTGAGCCGATTTATCAAGGCAGGAGAGTTGGAATAGAGCAAGAGTAATTCATGCAGAGCTGACTGTGTGGGAGACTGGAGTTTTATTATTACTCAAATCAACCTCTTCATCTTTTGTGTTCTCATCACCAAATAATTATATGAGGTTATGCGTATATTTTTGACTATAAATTGTTATGCATATTTTATTTTTTAGAAAAATTTTAATTTTAAAATTAGTATTTTAATTGACTAATATAGTCTATGGAGTACAATGTGATGTTTTGATATATGTATAAAATGTGGAATGATTAAATCAAGCTAATTAACATAACTCTCACCTCACTCACTTAACATTTTTATGGTGATATGTTTCAAATTTACTCTCAGTTATTTTGAAGTGTATAACACATTATTGTTGACTATAGTCATGCTGCTGTGCAATAGATGTTAAAACTTACTCCTCTTGTCTTACTCCTCTTGTCTAGCTGAAACTTTGTACCCTTTGACCAGCAACTTCACTCCCTGTTCTCCCTGCCCACTCCCCATAACTGTCATTTTACTCTCTATTTCTGTAAATTCAACTTTTAAAAGATTCTACATGTAAGTGAGATTATGTAGCATTTGTCTCTCTGTGCCTGGCTTATGTCACTCATGATAATGTGCACTAGATTCTACCACATCATTCCAAATGACAGAATTTCATTTTTTTAAAGCTGAATAGTATTTCATTGTCTGTAGATACCACATTTTCTTTATATATTCATCCTTTGATGAACACTTAGGTTTATTCCATATCTTGGCTATTGTAAATAATGCTGTAATGAATATGTGAGTGTAAATATCCCTTTGAAATACTGATTTCAATGCCTTTGGATATATTCCCAGAAAGGGGACTGCTGAATCATATGATAGTTCTATTTTTAGTTTTTTGAGGAACCTCCATCCCATTTTCCATAATGGCTGTGCTAATTTACATTCTCATTAACAGTATAAAAGCATTGCCTTTTCTCCTAATACTCTCCAACACTTGTTGTCTTTCTTCTTTTCGATAAAAGCTATTCTAACAGGTGAGATGATATGATATATCATTGTGGTGGTTTTGATTTGGATTTCCCTGATGATTTGTGATGATGAGCATATTTTATAAATCTGTGGGGCACTTGGATGTCTTTTCTTTGAGAAGTATCTGTTCAGATCCTTTGCTCACTTTTTTTTTTTTTGAGATAGAATTTCACTCTCGTTGCCCAGGTTGCAGAGCAATGGCAGAATCGCAGCTCACTGCAACCTCTGCCTCCTGGATTCAAGTGATTCTCCTACCTTAGCTTCCCAAGCAGCTGGGATTACAGGCATGCGCTACTACGCCTGGCTATTTTTTTTTTTTTTTTTAAATAGAGATAGGGTTTCACCATTTTAGCCAGGTTACTCTTGAACTCCTGACCTCAGGTGATTCACCTGCTTTAGCCTCCCAAAAGTGCTGCGATTACAGGTGTGAGCTACTGTGCCCAGCTTCTTTGCTCACTTTTAAATTGGATCTCTTGCTATTGAGTTGTTTGAGTTTCTTACATATTTTGGATATTAACCCTTTATCAGATGTATGGATTGCAAATTTTTTTTGTGATAATACAATTTTCTTATTAAAAATAATTTAGAGAATCAGTAACATACACACAATTGTCATCAACTGAACTTTGCCTCCAATATATTTCTAAACAATACTAACATTATTGAACTTAAAACTGTTACACTATTTTGTTGGCTTTACATAATAGACTATGATTTTTAGTTAGTTAAGTGAGGTATGTAGTTTCATAGACACATATTATATGTAAAATTGATAGAAACATTGGCAATATCACCTTTTTGGGAAAAATTACTGAAAAAGGCAAAGTCCATCCTCTTCTCCTCTCTTATTACTCCAAATCAAACTAAGATAGGATAAACATCCAGTATTTTAGTATCTTCTCCTAAACCTGAAGGCAAAAAAGCTGTCTTCTATTCAACTACAGAAAAATGCCAGTCAAATAATTTCTCCTCATCCCCTCATTCATCACTGAGAAAGCAAATACAAGCAATATTGTTATCATATATGTGCCAACTATGATTCTGATTTAGGTCCTAGCTTTGCTTTCCTTTGGTACAGCTGCTGTTTGATTACCAACAAGAAACTGAGCAATTTGACTAGAGGGATCCTAGTACCTTCTTTCAAGTGTCAGCACGGGGATAAAACAGAAAATAGTGACAACTGTCATCTTAAAACCTTTTTAGATATGATAATGGAAATTCAGTGGCTCGATGACATTTTCATTGATTTAATTGTGTAAGAGTAGTAAAACCCCAAAATATGAAAATGGGAATGATATGTAGCATAATGTTTTTAAAAGATAAAAAAATGCTGCTATTGGTAATGACCTTTGAAACTGTACTTTGAGGTTACAACACTGATTTGCTTTTCTTGTGTGTCTGACAATACACTTCCTTATTGTCATTATTATTATTATTTTTCGGTAACACAGAATAACCCAGATATAGTCAACAAAGAAGATTAAGGTAATAAAAACTAACAGATGCCACATTGTGGTTTGCAAATTTTTTTTTTACCACTCTGAGGGTTGTCTCCTCACTTTGTTAATTATTTTGCAAAATTTTATTTATTTTATTTTATATTATTTTGCTGTGCAGAAGCCTTTTAGTTTGATACAATCCTATTTGCCTGTTTTCGCTTTTGTTGCCTGAGCTTTCAGGGTCATATCCAAAACATTGTTGCCTAGACCAATGTCATGGAGCTTTTCTGTTTTCTTCTAATAGTTTTACAGTTTCAGATCTTACATTTAAGTCTTTAATATATTTAAAGATGATTTTTGTTCCTGGTGTAAGATAAAGAGTCTAATTACATTCTTCTGCATATGGACGACTAGTTTTCTCAGCTTCATTTATTGAATAGATTATTCTTTCCCCATTGTGTATGTGTTATCAGCCGAGTTCAAGTTCATTCTGCCTGTGCACAGTAAATCAATAACTGTGACAATGGTTTTTCTGCAAGAGAAAAAAGGTTTGTTCACAAGGCTGCTGAGCAAGGAGATGGAAGAACAACTCTCAGATCCACTTCGCTGAAGATAAGACTTAGGGATATTTATGGGTTAGAGAAGCAGGTGGTGTAAGGCCTGGGGAAAGGTGATTGGCAGTGAGGAAAAATGAAGTAGTAACAGGCTTGTTCTTCACAAGTGTAGTCGGGATTCATGGTATGTTAGTCTGTTCTTACGCTGTTAATAAAGACATACCTGAGACTGGATAATTTATAAAGGAAAGATATTTAATTGACTCACAGTTCTGCGGGTCTGGGGATGCCTCAGGAAACTTAAAATCATGGCAGGAGGGGAAGCAAACATGTCCTTCACATGGCTGAAGCAAGGAGAAGTGCAGAGCAAAGTAGGGGAATAGTCCCTTATAAAACCATCACATCGGCCAGGCATGGTTGCTCCTACCTGTAGTCCAAGCACTTTGGGAGGCTGAGGTGGGTGGATCACGAGGTCAGGAGTTCAAGACCAGCTTGGCCAAGATGGTGAAACCCCATCTCTACTAAAAACTACAAAAAATTAGCCAGGTGCAGTGGCAGGGACCTGTAATCCCAGCTACTTGGTAGGCTGAGGCAGGAGAATCGCTTGAACCTGGGTGGTAGAAGTTGCAGTGGGCTGAGATCGTGCCACTGCTACTCCAGCCTGGGTGACAGAATGAGACTCTGTCTCAAAACAAAAAACAAAAAACATCGGATCTTGTGAGAACTCACTGTCATGAGAACAGCATGGAGATAACCACCCTTAAGATTCAGTTACCTCCCACTGGCTCCCTCGAACAACACATAAGGATTATGGGCACTACAATTCAAGATGAGATTTGGGTGGGGACATAGCCAAACCACATGGTGTTTCACAGGACATATGTACAGAAAATAGCAGTGTTACCATGATCTGAGGGTGGAGTTTTTGGCTCTCAGACATCAAAAAGTCACCTCTTGGGCACTTGCACAGGCACAGTTGAAGGATCACCCGTCTCAACCACTTTGAATCTGACAGGAGCTACCCCAAGTTACTGAAAAACAACTGAAGCAGCTATTACCATGGTGACTTATAAATGTTATCTATAAGGTAGTCAGTGAAAGTTTCAGTATTCAGCAATGTGACCTTTAGCTACTGTGGCCTTCAGCTTCATGGAAAAATAAAATGAAAAAAAAAAAAAAAAGATGACCAAAAACAAGCAGAGCAGGCTCTTTGGCAGACCTGATCAGATTAACTCCTTGGTTTCCTATGATCTTGCAATCTTGGTAAAACATCAATTGACTATATATTTATGTGTTTATATCTAGGTTCTCTGTTGTGTCCCATTGGTCCACATGTCTGTTTTTATGCCAGCACCATGCTGTTTTGATTACAACTGTTTTGTAGTATATTTTGAAGTCAGGTAGTGTGATGCCTCCAGCTTTATTCTTTTTGTTCAAGATTATTTTGTCTATCAAGGTCTTTTGTGATTCCATATGAATTTATGGATTATCTTTTCTGTTTCTGTGCAAAATGATATTGGATTTTGATAGAGATTGCATTGATTCTGTAGGTCACTTTGGGTAGTCTGGACGTTTTAACAAAATTAATTCCTCCAATCCATGAACATGGGATGTATTTGCACTTATTTTTGTTTTCTTCAGTTTCTTTCATCAATGTTTTATGGTTTTCAGTATACATGTCTTGTACCTCCTTAGTTAAATTTATACTATTTTATTTTTTATTGCTATTGTAAATGAGATTTTTTAAAATTTAC
Organism: Mandrillus leucophaeus; assembly: GCF_000951045.1. NCBI lineage: Eukaryota > Metazoa > Chordata > Mammalia > Primates > Cercopithecidae > Mandrillus > Mandrillus leucophaeus. The sequence continues at coordinate 106,052 of NW_012101674.1, read as the reverse complement.
TTTTTAATTATCTCTTTATTAGTGTATAGAAATGCTACTGATTTTTGTTTGTTGATTTTATATCCTGCAACTTTGATCAGTTTTTTTTTTTTTTTTTTTTATCAGTTCTAACAGTTTTTTTTGGTGAAATCTTTAGGGTTTTTTTTAAATATATATATATGTAGGCACAAGTCATCAGCAAACAGAGACAATATCACTTTCTACTTTCTTATTAGGATGCCTTTCATTTCTTTCTCTGCCTAATTGCTCTTTCTAGAACTTACAAAATTATGTTGAAAAGAAGTGGTGAAAGTGGACATCTTTGTCTTTTCCCTGATTTTAGAGGAAAAGTTTTAGACTTTTCATCATCGAATATGGTGTTAGCTGTGGGTTCATCATATATGGCTTTTACTGTGTTGAGGTACATTTCCTCTATAACTCTTCTGTTGAGAGTGTCTATCTGAAAGGGTGTTGAATTTTGTCAGATTCTTTCTCTGCATCTATAGATATGATCATATGGTTTTTATCCTTCATTTTGTTAATGTGATGAATCATATTTATTAATTTGTGTATATTGAACTATTCTTGCATCCCAGGAATAAATCTCACTTATTCTTGGTGAATGATTCTACTAATATATAGTTGAATTCAGTTTGCTGGTATGTTGCTAAGGATTTTACATCAATGTTCATTGGGATATTTACCTGTAATTGTCTCTTTTTGTAGTATCCTTGTCTGGCTTTGTTGTCATGGTAAACCTAGCTTTGTAAAAGGAGTTTAAAAGTATTCCCTCTTCCTTAATTTTTTGGAAGAGTTTGAGAAGGATTGCGATTTGTCCTTTTTTAAATGTTTGGTAGAATTCAGCTATGATGCTGTCCAGTCCTGGGCTCTTATTTGAAGGGAGACTTTTTATTATTCATTCAGTATTCTTACTAATCATTGATGTGTTCTGGTTTTGTTTCATGATTCAGTCTTGGTAGGTTATATATGTGCAGGAATTTATCAATTTCTTCTAGAATATATAATTTTTGTTGCATAATTTTTCATAATTGTTTATTATTCTTCTTTGTATTTCTGTGGTGTGAGGTGTAATGTTTCCACTTTCATTTCTTATTTTATTTATTTGAGTCTTTTTTTCTTAGTCTAGCTAGCTATATGTCGATTTCGTTTATTTAAAAAACCTTCATAGTTTTATTGAATTTTAAAATTGTTTTCATAGTCTATTTCATTTATTTCTTCTGTGATCTTTGCTATATTCTTCCTTCTGCTAACTTTGGGTTTAGTTTGTTCTTCTTTTTCTAGTTCCTTGAGATATAATTAGACTGCTCATTCGAGATCTTTATTTATTTATTTTTTTTTTGATATAGATGTTTATTGCTGTAAGTTTCCCTCTGAGGACTGCTTTCACTGGATCCTATGAGTTTTAGTATGTTGTGCTTCTGTGTTTGTCATAAAGTTTTTATTTCCTTTTGATTTCTTCTGTGACCATTGGCTGTTTAGGAGTATGTTGTTTAATTTGGTATATTGTGAATTTCCCAATATTTCTTCTGTTATTGATTTATAGTTTCATACCATTGTGATCATAAAAGATACTTGACATGATTTCAGTTCTCTTAAATTCTTTAAAACTTGTTTTGATGCATATGTGAATTAGCTTGATTTAGTCATCTCACAAGGTATACTTATTTCAACATGTTAAGTATATGAAATTTTCATTTGTCAATTTAAAAAAAGACAGAGTAAATAAATAAATAAATAAATAAATCTTGTTACAAAGTTAGATTTGCTTGGGAGCCTCAGGCTCCTGAAGGAGTACTGTATTTCAAGTACTTGACACATTATTGGTGGAGGGTAGCTAGGGTAAATTTTAGTAAAGTACTGAAAGAATTCAAAATCCAGTTTACATAGAGTAGCTTAAATATTATTTTCTTTTTTGGCAAGGAATTGAATTAGTTGTGAGGCTCAGGGTAACCTTTCTCAAAGCAGCTTTTACAAAATATTATTACCACTAGGTGTTTTGTATAAAATGTTTCTATTTCCAAATGAATTTGCAAAACATTGTTTATTAGTTATCCCTGGTTTGGAGATTCATATTATAGTTCATTAATGCAGAGAAGTTGGTGAATAAAGAAAACACATTAACTCTTGCTTAACTTGTTGTTTTTCAAACTTGACTGAAAAATTATGTAGAATCTGTAAATATCCTGAGGAGCTGAGATTTCATAGAATACAGTTTGGTAAATATTGACCCAGAAGAAAGTCAGATGTACTTTTATTCACACCTACCTACCTAGGACTTTTCTTTATTCTGCCGTGGATTCCTTCACTGATACATGATTCCTAAGATCTTAGATGCAGGAAAAATGAACACATTTAAACTGAGATGAAGGTTTTAGGTGCTCTTTTCAGGGTTTTCAGTGATTTCCATGATGCTAAAGTCAATGGTCACTTCTCAGTACTTTTTGTATCAGCAGCATTTGACACAGATGATCCTCCTTTCTCTCTGAAACACTTTCTTCACTTGGTTTTCCTGGTTTTCTTCCAGTCACACTGGCTGCTGCTTCTTGATATTTTTTTGCTGGTTGCTTCTTATCTATCTAACCTCTAAATGTTGGACCATCTCAGAATCAGTTGTTGTTTCTTTTCTCTATCTATATTTACTCCCTTAGTGATGTCATCCAAATTCTGACTTCATATTTGCTGACTCCAAAAGCATATATTCAACCTAGACATCTCCCCTCCAATCCAGACTGATTAACCAAATGTTTAATTGACATCTTGACTTTGATATTTAGTAAGTCCAAAATAAACTTCTGATTTCCTGACAAAATGTTCTCTTCTGTAGATGTGCTTTTCTTAGTTAATACAACTCCATCTTCTTCATCCTTTCAGTTACTCAAGTCAAAAACGTTAGGTGTCATTCTTGACTTCTTTGAACTCTTACAGCCTTCTTTGAACCCTGTTACCAATTTGTTAGCAGCTCCTGTTGGCTCTGCTTTCCAAAAGTATCTAAAACCTGTCTACTTTGTGTCACCTCCACTCTATCACCCTGCTCTAAGCACCTCTGTCTCTTTTCTGGATTATTATAATACCTTGTCAAATGGTTTCTCATTTTCTGCCCTTTCCTTCCTATAGACTATTTCTGCCATTGTTTCCAGATAAATCTTAAAAAATGTCAGTTAATGTCATTTTTTAAATTAAAAACTGGTGTATCCTGAACTTTTTCAGAGTAGAAATCAAAGTCTTCTGTAGTCTATCAAACCCTATCTGATATAGGTCTCCATTACTTTTTTTGTTTATTTCATCTACTACTGTCTTGTAACGCACTTATTTTGCTGCAGCTGTTTGTCAGTCTTCTTTATATTTCTTAATCACAACAGGTATATTATCAACTTGAAGTCTATGCTTTTGCTATTTCATTTGCCTAGGAAGCTCTTCTCCCACATATTGACACAGCTAGCTTTTCTGGCTTAAATATCACCTTGGAGTGGCTTCCTCAGAAGACCTTATTTCAAACAATACCCTCTGCCTTGGCACTATAGTTGCCTTTCTTGTTTAGCTTCTATTCATAGCACTTACTAGCTTCTAATAGAGGATACATTTCAATTAATCACTTTGTTTATTGTATGTTTCTCCTCCTTCCATGAGAGTAAAGTTTTTTTTGTCTGTGATATGTCTAATACCAAGAATAGTGCCTGGCGTGAATGAAGGTATTTACAGGTTATTCACTGTTTTTAAGGTCATCAGATTACCTCAAGGTGTGTCATAAATTATGCAATGTTAGTATGCAGGTTTAATAATTATGCCATAAGTAATAATGGGGGATATTTCATGTCACTATCTTCACTATCTTCTAAGTGAGATTACCCATATTTATAATCAATGAAATTGTGGTGTTTAAAGCAGTCTACTAGACTTTTACACATTTTTACTGTTAACTTTTTTTCACAATACAGACTTTTTTTTAGAACAGTTTTAGGTTTACAGCAAAATCAAATGGAACGTGTAGAGATTTCCTGTGTACTTCCAGTCCCTACACATGCATAGCCATCTCATTATCAACATCCCCAACCAGGGTGGTATGTTTGTTATAATTGATGAACTTGCATTGATACATTTGTACTCATTAATTAACCTCTCTTTATCTCCTCTTCCCTGCTACCTTTCCAGTGCTCTGATAACCACTATTCTACTCTCTTTCTTCCTGAGATCCACATTTTTAAGCAGCCACATGTGAGTGAGAATATGCAATATTTGTCTTTCTTTGCTTGCCTTATTTCACTTAACATAGTGACCTCTAGCTGCATCCATATTGCTGCAGATGACATGATTTCATTATTTTTTATGGCAGAATAATATTCCCGTGTGTGTGTGTGTGTGCGCGCGTGTGCATATAATGTTAAAAAAAATCCATTAAATTTCTTTTTTCTTTTTTTTTTTTTTTTTTTTTTTGAGAGAGAGTCTCACTCTGTCACCCAGGCTGGAGTGCAGTGGCATGGTCTCAGCTCACTGCAACCTTTTCCTCCCAAGTTCAAGCGATTCTCATGTCTCAGCCTCCCGAGTAGCTGGAATTACAGGCATGCACCATCGTGTCTGGCTAACTTTCGTAGAGATGGGGCTTTGACATGTTGGCTAGGCTGGCCTCAAACTCCTGGCCTCAAGCAATCCACCTGCCTTGGCCTTCCAAACTGCTGTGATTACAGGTGTGAACCACCATGCCCAGTCCTATTCAATCTTTGGTGGGCACTTAGGTCGATTCCATATTTTGGCTATTGTAGATAGTGCTGCAATAATCATAGGAGTGCAGATATCTTCTTGATACATTCATTTCCTTTCTTTTGGATATGTACATAGTAGTGGAATTGCTGGATCATATGGTAGTTCTATTTTTAATTTTTTTGGGAACCTCCATACTGTTCTCCATAGTGGCTGTACTAATTTATGATCCCACCAATATAGTATAAGAGTTCATTTTTCTCCATATCCTCACCAGCATCTATTTCTTGTCTTTTTGATAAAAGCCATTTTAACTGCGGTAAGATGATATCACATTGTGGTTTTGATTCACATTTCCCTGATGATTAGTGATGTTGAGCATTTTCTCATATATCTTTTGGCCATTTCCATATCTTCTCTGAGAAATGTTTATTCAGATCTTTTGCCCATTTTTAGACTGGATTGTTTGCTATTGAGTTGTTTGAACTCTTTATGTATTCTGGTTGTTAAATCCTGGTTAGATGGATAGCCTTCAAATATCTTCTTCCTTTCTGTGGGCTGTCTCGTCACTTTGTTGATTATTTTCTTTGCTGGGAAGAAGCTTTTAAGTTTAATTTCATTTGTACATTTTTGCTTTGGTTGTCTATGCTTTTGAAGTCCTACACAAGTATTTTTGCCCAGATCAATGTTCTGGAGTGTTTTCTCAAAGTTTTATTCTAGTAGTTTCATAGTTTCAGATCTTACATTTAAGTCTTTAATCCATTTTCATAATATTTTTGTTTATGGTGAGAGATGGAGGTCTGGTTTTAGTCTTCTGCATCTGGATATCCAGTTTTCTCAGTACAATTTATTGAAGAGACTGTCCTTTTCCCATTGTGTATTCTTGGTATCTTTGTAAACAATTATTTGGTAGTAAATGCATGGATTTATATCTGGGTTCTCTATTCTGTTCCATCGGTTTATATATCTATTTTCATGCCAGGACCATGCTGATTTGGTTTCTAGAACTTTGCAGTATATTTTGAAGTCAGGAAGTATGATGCCCTCATCTGTTCTTTTTGCTCAAGATTGATTTAGCCTTTTAGGGTCTTTTGTGGCTCCATTATAAATTTTAGGGTTCTTTCTATTTGTGTGATGAATGTCATTGGTATTTTGATAGGGATTGAATTGAACCTGTAAATTGCTTTGGGTAGTATGTTCATTTTAACAGTATTAATTCTTCCAGTTCATGATCATGGAATGTCTTTCCATTTTTTTTTTTTTTTTGGTTCTTTTTCAACTTTCAAATTCAATGTTTTAAAATTTTCTTTAGATAGAAATTTCATGTTTTGGTTAAATTTCTTTCTAATTTTTTAATATTCT
>NW_012101674.1:93809-94550 GCF_000951045.1 Mandrillus leucophaeus | reverse complement strand
TTCCATGAGAGTAAAGTTTTTTTTGTCTGTGATATGTCTAATACCAAGAATAGTGCCTGGCGTGAATGAAGGTATTTACAGGTTATTCACTGTTTTTAAGGTCATCAGATTACCTCAAGGTGTGTCATAAATTATGCAATGTTAGTATGCAGGTTTAATAATTATGCCATAAGTAATAATGGGGGATATTTCATGTCACTATCTTCACTATCTTCTAAGTGAGATTACCCATATTTATAATCAATGAAATTGTGGTGTTTAAAGCAGTCTACTAGACTTTTACACATTTTTACTGTTAACTTTTTTTCACAATACAGACTTTTTTTTAGAACAGTTTTAGGTTTACAGCAAAATCAAATGGAACGTGTAGAGATTTCCTGTGTACTTCCAGTCCCTACACATGCATAGCCATCTCATTATCAACATCCCCAACCAGGGTGGTATGTTTGTTATAATTGATGAACTTGCATTGATACATTTGTACTCATTAATTAACCTCTCTTTATCTCCTCTTCCCTGCTACCTTTCCAGTGCTCTGATAACCACTATTCTACTCTCTTTCTTCCTGAGATCCACATTTTTAAGCAGCCACATGTGAGTGAGAATATGCAATATTTGTCTTTCTTTGCTTGCCTTATTTCACTTAACATAGTGACCTCTAGCTGCATCCATATTGCTGCAGATGACATGATTTCATTATTTTTTATGGCAGAATAATATTCCCGTGTGTGTGTGTGTGTG
>NW_012101674.1:87767-92273 GCF_000951045.1 Mandrillus leucophaeus | reverse complement strand
TTTTTCAACTTTCAAATTCAATGTTTTAAAATTTTCTTTAGATAGAAATTTCATGTTTTGGTTAAATTTCTTTCTAATTTTTTAATATTCTTTTTAGCTATTGTATTACATTGTTTCTTGATTTCTTTTTGATTTTATTTTTGCTATTGGTGTATATAAATGTTACTGACTTGTGTAGGTTGATTTTGTTTCCTGTAACTTTGCCGAATTTGTTTATCCTAACAGTTTTTTGGTGGTTTTTAGGTTTTCCTAAGTATAGGATCATGTCTATAACAAAGCTAATTTGACTTTTTGCTTTCTGATTTGGATGCCTTTAATTCTTTCTCTTCCCTAATTGTCCTGTACAGGACTTCCAGCATAATGGTGAACAAAAGTGGGTATCGTTGTCTTGTTCTAGATCTCAGAAGAAAAGCCTCCAATTTCCCTCCGTTTAATACAATGTTAGCTATGGGTTTGTTGTGTATGGCCTTTATTGTTTTGAGGTATGTTCCTTCCATACCCAGTTTGGTTGAGAGATTTTATCATAAAGAATGTTGAATTATTATCATTGATAAAATGATTTTTCAGCACCTATTGAAATGATCATGTGATTTTTGTTTATTCTGTTAATGTGATGTATCATGTTTATTGATTTGCATATGTCAATCCATCCTTGCATTTCTGGGATGAATCCTGCTTGATCATGGTGAATAATCTTTTTAATGTTTTGTTCAATTTGATCTGCTAGTATTTTGTTGAAGATTTTTGCATATATGTTCATCAGGAATATTGGCTGGTAGTTTTTTTTTTTCCACTGAGTCCTTATCTGGTTTTGGTATCAAGGTAATGCTGGCCTTGTAGAATTAGTTTGGAAGTATTCCTTCCCTGTAAATTTCTTTTTTCTTTTTTTTTTTTTTTTGAACAGTGTGAGTAGAATTGATGTTAGTTCTTCTTTAAATGTTTAGTAGCATTCACAGTGAAGCCATCGGGTCCTGGGATTTTCTTGAAGGAAGACATTATTACAGCCTCATCTTGTTACATGTTATTGGTTTGTTGAGGTTATTTCTTCATGGTTCAGTCATGGTAGGTTGTGAATGTCCCAGAATTTATCAATTTCTTCTAGGTTTTCCAATTTGCTGAAATATAGTTGTTCATAATAGCCTCTAATAATTCTTTATATTTCTGTCTTCTCAATTATGTCTCAGTTTTTCTGTTTACAATTTCACTTATTTGGCGCCTTCCCGCCTTTTTTTTTTCAGTAGTCCAGTTAAGAGTTTTTTCATTTTGTTTATCTTTCCAAAAAATAACTTTTCATCTTGTTGATTTTCTGTAATTTTTCAGATCTCAATGCCATTTATTTCTGTTCTGATCTTTATTATTTCCTTCTTTCTACTAATTTTGCATTTGGTTTTTTCTTGATTTTCTAGTTTTTTGTGGTGCATTGCTGGGTTTATCTGAAAGTCTTTCTGCTTTTTGATGTCAGTGTTTACTAGTTTTGCATTTGTTTTTTTCTTGATTTTCTAGTTTCTTGAGTTCTTCTTCTTACTAACTTCTGGTTTTCTTCCATTGTTGTTAGAAAAGATATATGATGTAACTGCTACCTTTTTGAATTTGTTGAGACTTGTTTGGTGGCCTAAGATGTGGTCCATTTTGGAGAATGTTACATGTGTTGATGAAAAGAATGTGTACTCTGCAGTACTTGGGTGAAATGTTCTGTAAATGTCAATTAGGCCTATTTGGTCTAATGTACACCTTAACACCAATGTTTCTTTGTTGATTTTTGTTCTGAACTCTCTATTCATTACTACGAGTGGGCTGTTGAGATCGTCTACTGTTATCATATTGCAGTCTGTCTCTCCCTTTAGATATACTTATGTTTGCTTTATATACTTTGGAGCTCTATTATTTAGTGCATACATGCTTATGACTGTTATATCATCTCCCTGAATTGTCCCCTTCATTATTATATAGTGACCTTCATTGTCTCTTTTTATAGTCTTTGATTTGTAGTCTCTTTTTGTCTGATATACACATAGATATTCCTGAGTTTTTTTCTTTTTTTTTTTTCTGGTTTCCAGTTGCATGGAATATCTTTATCTACTCCTTCACTTTCACTCTGTGTCTTTATAGATGAAGTGGGTTTCTTGTAGACAGCCTATAGTTGGGTCTCGTTCCTTCCTCCATTCAGTCACTCTATGCATTTTAGTTGAAGAATTGAGTCCATTTACATTCATTGTTACTATAGATAAGGACTTATTACTGCCATTTAGTTGCTTGGTTTTTGGTTGTCTTGTAACTTCTTTTTTCCTCTCTTCCTTTCTTATTGGCTGCCTTTGTGGTTAAGTGATTTTCTCTTGTAGTACATTTTAAATAATTGACTTTTATTTTTAATGAAGCTATTGTAGATTTTTGCATTGTGGTTACCATAAGGCTTACAAAAATATCTTATAGATATAAGAAGTTATTTTAAAGAGATGACAACTTATGTTAGATCACAATGAAGAAATAGAAACAAACTTCATCACCCTCCAACATTTGACATTATGTTGTCTAAATTTACATGCTTTTAGTCTATCTCTTAACTGTAGCTGTTATTGTTTTTGATAATTTTTCTTTTGGGCTTTATACTAGAGTTATAAGTGGATTGTAAACCACAGCTATGGTATTAGAGTATTGTATATTTCTCCAAGTAGTTACTGTTACCAGTGGATTTTGTATCTTCACATTTTTTTTTCGCATGTTAGTGAAGAACTTAGCATTTCTTACAAGATGGATTTGGTGGTGGTGGTGAATTCTCTAAGTTTTTGTTTATCTGGGAATGACTATCTATCCTTCATATTTGAATGATAGCTTTACAGGATAGACTATTCTTAGATGCCAGTTTTCTTTCTTTCAGCACTTTGAAAATGTTGTCCCACTTTTTCCTGGCTTGCGTGATTTCTATCAAGAAGTCTGTTGCCAGACAAATTGGAGCTCCTTTATGTTATTTGCTTCTTTTCTCTTACTGTTTTAAGGATCCTCTGTTTTTCACTGACCTTTGAGAATTGACTTTTATGCCTTCAGATAGGCTTATTTGGGTCAAATTTGTTTGGTGTCCTCTGATCATCCTATACCTGGATATTTAAATCTTCTCCAGGTTTTGGAAAGGTTTCTGTTATTATTACTTTGAATAAGCTTTCTACCCCTTGCTCTTGCTCTTGCTCAACTCCATCTTGAACACCAGTAATTCTTAGATGTGGTATTTTGAGGTAATTTTTCTAAACAATATTTTAGGCTTTCTGTTCTTTTTTTTTTTTTTTTGAGATAGAATCTCATTCTGTCTCCCAGGCTTGAATGCAGTGGCATGATCTTGGCTCACTACCACTTCTGCCTCCTGGGCTCAAGCAATTCTCTTGCCTCAGCATCCTGGGATGCTGGGACTACAGGCGTATGCCACCATATCTGGCTAATTTTTATATTTTTTGTAGAGACAGGGTTTCACCCTGTTGCCCAGGCAGTTCTTAAACTCCTGAGCTCAAGTGTTCCACCTGCCTCGGCCTCCCAAAGTGCTGGAATTATAGGCATGAGCTACGTCACCTAACCTTTTCTCTTCCTTTTTATTGTTTATTCTTTTTTCTACTTGTACCATGTATTCTCAGATAACCTGTTTTTAAAATTTTTAATTTTGGTGGATGTACACTAGGTGTATATATTTATGGGTTACATGAGATATATTGTTACAGGCATGCAATGCACAGTAATTACATCAGGGCATATGGGGTATCCATCACATCAAGCATTTATCCTTTGTGATACAAACAATCCAATTATATTCTTTTAGTTGTTTTACAAGTTTACAATTAAATTGTTATTGACTATAGTCACCTTGTTGTCCTAGCAAATACTAGGTCTTATTCTTTCAATTTTCTGTACCCCTTAGCCATCCACACTTATCCCTCCTACCCACAATTACCCTTCCAAGCCTCTGATAGCCATCCTTCTACTCTCCCATCTTCATGAGTTCAATAGTTTTAATGTTTGCCTCCTTTAGTCGTCCTTCTGCTCTCTGTCTCCATGAGTTCAATAGTTTTAATTTTTAGCTCCCACAAATAAGTGAGAAGATGTGATGTTTTCTGTGCCTGGCTTATTTCATTTAATATAATGACCTCCTGGTTCCTCTATGTTTTTACAAATAACAGGATTTCTTTTTTCCTTTTTTTATGGCTGAGTAATATCCCATTGTGTATATGGACCAAATTTTCTCTCTCCATTCATCTGTCGATGGACACGTAGGTTGCTTCCAAATTTTGGCTATTGTGAATAGTGCTGCAATAGACATGGGAGAGCAGAAATCTCTTCAATATACTGATTTCTTTTTTTTCAGCATATACCTAGGAGTGAGATTCAGGGATCATACGGTGGCTCTATTTTTTTTTTTTTTTTTTTTTTTTTTTTTTTTTACAGAGTCTCCCTCTGTCGTGATCCTGCTCACTGCAACCTCCACCCTTCGCACCAACTATGTACGAGGGTTCCCATTTCTCCATATTC